>NW_017308984.1:107857-111102 GCF_000935625.1 Nanorana parkeri
GGCCTGCAATGTTTATAGTGCTTTATGTTAAGATTTGTAATATTTATTTTTGTAACTTTATTCTGCATAAAACATTTAAAGTTTAAATTTCATAAAATAATTTAAGAGGGTGTGTTTAGGGGTGGCGTTAAGGCCAGGGCAGGGGAGGGGATAGGTGGGGCAACTGGTGGCTAGTAGCTTAGGACTTTTTTTTTGAGCCCTGGTAATATAACACTGAAGTAAGCACTTCACATTTCATATTCTTGAAGAAAGGAATATATTTCTCATTCTTCTTTACCTAATTGCCAGGGCTTGAAAAATTTGACGGTGTCTCACCAGTCAGTCAAAAATTTCACCAGTCAGCATGACCGGACTATAGCCTTGCAATTTATGTTAAAACATTTTGGGGACAGATAGAGCTTTCTTTCGTGATCCCACGGGGGGTTATTTTTTTTACTATATAATGAAAAAAGTACCATAAATGTAAAAAATAAATTTTCCCTACGTTATGTTATAAAACATTTATTCTTACCCATATTTTTAGTAAAACATAAAAGTCGGGGTCACATCAGGTAAATAGACACCAAACATGTCAAGCCTTAAAATTGCGTGCGCCCGCAAAAAACGCCCATAGGTGACGATTAAAATGCTTTTACTGCTCATCAGTTTAGTGTTATCAGTGATTAATGGCTCTAACATTATTGCTCTCACTCTGACGTTTGAGGCGATATATAACATGTTACCTGAAGTGAATGGTGACTTTTGAAAACTCAAACACCGATAACCTGCATATGGCGTTGCCCAGTTCTATCAGTAAAATAACTTTGGAACACTGACTGATCTGTTACATGGATGGTTGTAACTTAGACTTTCCGCTCCGATACACCCGGTCCCCGGAGAGCATTCATAAGCAACCAGTTGCTTTACCTTGGAGAACTTTCTCTGATTTATCATGGGCAGGATGCCGAGCGCCAAGGAACACAGAGAAACCAAAGCAGACTCCCTAATAGAAACAGCGCGACTCCAAGATGGCAGGCGCACTAGGCAACAAGGAGCTGCCTGCATCACCACAACTTCTGGCTGATGTACATGATTTCTCTTCCCTGGACAGTTTACTGCTCACCCCAGGTGACAATTCTGAAACCATCAGAGACACAGCACTCCTTGAGAAGTTTCGGGTGATGTAGACTGAACTGACTGCTGCCACTGATAGATTGACTGAGGCTCTGACTAAGGAGATTAGGGCTCGCACTGACTTACTGGAGAGAAAGATGAATAATGTAATTAGTGATCGATTCCCACGACAGGGAACTAGACACTGTACATGCTGATCTTACCTCTGCATTAGATAAGTTAGGGGATTTGGAGAATCTGGCTTGTTGTGGGAATCTGCGCATAAGCAGTTTACCAGAATCCATTGTTGATCTTACATCAAAGGGGGTTCTTCACAGTAAGATCAGTTAGGGTCTGGAACTCACTGGCACAGGCGGTGATTTCAGCAAATAATGTGGAATTGTTCAAGAAACTTTTGGACGATTTCTTAAGGGACCATAATATACAGGGGTACAGGTACTCCTAGAATGAGATCCTAATAGGTTGGACTTGATGGACTAATGTCTTTATTAGAGCTGCAGCTAACGATTATTTTCGATTAGTTAGCCGATTATTAAGTTCGGTTAATCGGATAAAAAATACATTTTAAAAAATGGCTACAGTGATGGGACTTCTAGTTTGTATTGAGATTGCAGCAAGCTTGGAGCGGTGGAAGTAAAAAAGAAAAAAAAAGTTTGGTGACTGATGGAATAATCAGGGATGCGTGATTCCTATCACCTGACGCCTGGGACATTTACTGCATCACCAACCCTATCTGCCAACCCTGGCATGATCGGGGGCCATACATTGCTCGGTGCCATTTCTGAAGGCACCCTCTTACTGGCAGGCCCTGCCAAGCTCTTTCTGGGGGAATGTCAGGTACTTGGCTACAGTTAGTCTTTTTATTGGGGTTCAGAGGCATCACTCGGGGTGTCATTGAATAAAGACATGAGTGCACAGGTTCGCCAGGAATGAACTGCTTTCACTGTGCCAAGATGGATGGCACACTGGGCAGAGGTTTGGAAATGCCGGGATGTATGAGGATGGGGGACTCCCCATGGCAGGATGCTTCATTCATGAGATTTTGTATGGGATAGCCATAGATCGGACGACCGCACATACACACGATCTGCAAGTGATGCCAGTGGACAGGGCCGGTGCTAGAGTAAGGCTGCATATTCAGCTTCCTGAGGGAGCCGGGGGTGGGGACAGGAGATGGAAAAATGCACATTCGCCTGCGTAGGCAAAACTCCTTGGAAGTGCCCTGGCCGAACACTATCTTGGCCGGGAGGCAATTCTATCAGCAGCTCTCGGAGAACCCTTGACCCCCCGCCTCTGCTGCAAAAGCTTCCGCTGATTTATGCTCCTCCAGTCTTAGTGGCTGTGGTACGTTTTTTGATTTTATTATTTTGATTTTATAATTTTTTTTTTTTAGGGATGCACCGATACTAGTATATGCTCCGATACCGGAATTTCCGGTCAGAGGCAGTTCCGTGGGGGACCATGGAGCCGGCTTCCCGGCCATTCAGCCCGGCCTCCTAATTGGCTGGGAAGGCGACTTCCCGGCCAATCAGCATGGAGCCTGCCAAACTGCATGGAGCCAGCTTCCCGTCCAAACAGGAAGCCGGGCGGTGGGTAATGACTTCCTGATTTGGCCCGGGAAGACGACTCACTGCTGAATGGCCAGGAAGCTGGCTCCAGTACCGGTATCTGTGTTTGATATCGGCGAGTACAGAAAGATAAATATCGGTACTCTTAGTCAATACAGAAAAACCGGTATCGGTTCATCCCCAATTTTAATAGATTAGGACCCTGCTCTTTAGTCCTGTTTTTTTTCAATGTCTCCATTTCCCTCTCTTCTTTTGACTAGCTCTTTTTAAATCAAGACAAGAACTCTTAATTTCAGAAGGCCAAACTTCGATAAGTTGCGCAAACTAGTGGGGGAAATAAAATGGGATAACTCATTTCACAACCTAAACTCAGACAAAATGTGGGACTGCTTCAGGCACACTTCAGGCACGCGTATTTACCGCGAGGCAAACTAGGCATCTGCGTATGGCGGCACCCTCTGGTCGGTGCCGCCATACGCAAACGCCTAGCGCCGCGGTTCAGAGAAGGGGAGAGAACCGGAGCCCTTCTCCGCGGCGGGGACGGCGGCTTGCGGGGACCCGGAT
>NW_017308984.1:111150-113970 GCF_000935625.1 Nanorana parkeri
AAACAAATAGGCTATACAATCATGGGTATGCCGCTAGGGAAGTCAGAAATAGAAAAAGATTTGGGGGTCATTGTAGACCACAAACTGAATGGTAGCTTGCAGTGCCAAGCTGCGGTAAATAAAGCTAGCAGGGTCTTGTCCTGTATTAAGAAAGGGATGTATTGCAGGGACAAGTCTATAATTGTGCCTCTATATAGATCGTTGGTTCGGCCACATCTGGAGTACGTGGTCCAGTTTTGGTAGCCGGCACTGAGAAGGGATGTCCTTGAACTGGAGAGTCCAGCGGAGGGCAACAAAACTAATTAGGGGAATGGAGGACCAGAGCTATGAGACAAGCCTTCTGACCTTAAACATGTTTACGCCGGAATTAAGCAGATTAAGGGGGGATATGATTTTCATGTACAAGATGTTCAATGGTGACAGCAACATTGGCAACAAACTGTTTGAGATTAACTCCATTACAAAGACTAGAGGCCACCACCTAAAGTTGGTGGAGAAAAAATTCCAGCACAATGGGCGAAGAGGGTTCTTTACAGTAAGAGCGGTTAAGGTCTGGAACTCACTGCCATCGGCAGTGATTTCAGCCAAGAGTAGATTTGTTCAAGAAACGTTTGGACAATTTCTTGAGGGACCGTAATATCCAGGGATACCAGTATCCCTAAGAATGAGATGATGCATGGACTTATATGGTTGGACTTGATGGACGTATGTTTTTATTCAACCCCAAATACTATGTAACTATGTAACTATATGTAAATCCCACACAAACCTTTGTACATGGTATATTAACAAAACACATATTTGTGGGGTTTTTTTTGTTTTTTGTTAGCTAAAAGAAGACGGTACAGAGAATTCTGGACCCAATATGACAGCAGCATTCCCTAGCCAGAAGAAGAGGATTTCTCATGTCAATCATTCTAATCATGTAAGTGACCTTGTAAGTCATGGTTGATGTCATTATGTATTGTCGGTTATGGTTCATGTCATCATGTATTCTCATTTGTGTGCACTGAACTCTAGACACCTGTGTTTTCCTCCCCTGCAGGCAACTTCTCACTATGAGTGATAGCACTAAGCAAGACAGTAGACCCCCAATAGCTTTGAGTTCTGACCCTTTCCTAGCTTGTGCGCAGTGTTGTTGTGAATGGGATTACATAAGGCTTATATTGGGACAGATAATGATATTTCTGCTGCTTTTATGTAAAATACATATACTGGTTAAATATAAAATATATTGTATCTGAATATTGCATATTTTACATTTCCAGGCAGCAGATGTAATCTAAGATCTCATATTGGCTTTAACATGATTTTTGTATTAATGTATGTCATTTCAATCTTTTAAAATCTGCAACTTTCATCAATATACCTGTTGATCCTGCCATGAAGATCCTTGCTCAAGCATGTCCTGTTATAGGGGTGACGACACTCTTTTCTGTCACCCTGTCATGGGCCTCTGATGGAGAATACAAGCAGCGATTTCTGCACATGTTAAAACCAATGTTGTGGTTTTTTGATGAGAATATGACTTCGATATTTCCCCCCGTGTGTGTGTGTGTGTGTGTGTGTGTGTGTGTGTGTGTGTGTGTGCGTGCACTTTAAGGATAATTAAAGCCTTGTATGTTTTTGCATAGAACTACTGTTCACAAGCAGTAGATAAATGCAAAAACATTTTTAAAAAGGGTTAAAACTTACCAGTGTCTCCGCCGTGCACTCCCGTCCGAAGATCTGAAGATTCTCGGGCGGCCGCAAAGGATCATGGGGCGGGCACATGCACAGTACAGATCTTCGGCCGGGAGAAGAGGAGAGACACAAGGATAAGTTAATGCAGCAGTGTGAACCCGCACAGACTCCGTAGGAAAGGAAGTGCCAGGAAGAGAGAGGAGTCGGCGCTGGATCAGAGACTGGCACCAGCGCTGGTGGGACAGCTGAAAACTCCTGGAAAGAAGATGATAGGATCAAGAGGCATCACTTGTTTTGCCTTTTAATGCCACTTTAAGTAAAATATGATATAGAATCAATGATAGAGATATGGAGCTTGCCATTTTTTACTTTTGAAAATGCTTTTGCCTTGTGATAATACTGACATACCACATACTTGCGTTGAGTCACTAGCATGGTACGAGCATGCAAATGACTTTTCACTAATTTGACTGATCGTACTCGTTCTGATTGAGGGGCTCAAAATGTTCTGAATAGATTCACATAACAGCCAATCAACTAACAATTTTAAAAAGATCAGCAGTTGGCATTTCATTGTATGCTGGAAGGGAATGAGAATTTTTGTAGGATGGGGATATACACCGAGTGGCCAGATTATTATGACCACCCCATCAGTACTTCGTTGGGCCTCGAGATGACTCCACATGATGACTTCGTTGGGCCGCCTTGTGACTACGCGAGATGTTGAAAGGTGATGCGAGGAATCTGAAACTGCACTGTTGCCCTTCTGTTGTCTTGTACCAGTCTTGCCACTCTGCCCTCACATTGCTTAGTCGCTGACGGCCACAATTTGCACGTTCAGACCCAGATTTTCGGCTGACAGTCCAGTCTTTAAACACTTTAACAACAGCTGCTCTTGAACATTTAACGTATTCTGCTGTTTTGCTGATACTCGCGCCAACAATCTTCCCACGTTCAAAAGCTGTTAAATCGCGTTGTTTACAAATATCTTCAGAAAAAAAATCACTTTTACTGTCGTGGTAAACAATTCCTGTCCCACTAGGGCAGGTAGTTTTGCTTGGATCTTTCCTTTATGGGAAGATGTTTGCTTTATTTAGCTTCATATGTGGTTTACCGCAGGGAAGTTCAGCAATGGGC
>NW_017308985.1:0-279 GCF_000935625.1 Nanorana parkeri
GGATGAGGGTGAAGGTGGAGGTAAACTGTCTGAACAGGAACGTGGCAGGTACAGCCTGTGCTATAACTAATTCTATCAATCAGCCTCGCACTCCTCTAATTTGGTGCTTGCACAGACTGAGCAGGAATGTGTATAATGAGGCAACAGGCTCAGCAGCAGGTAGTGCAGTAACCTGACAAAATTAATAAAAATGTTAACAAGATTCTGTCATTTAAAGATAATAACTCATCAACCACTAGTATAGATGTACAAAATAACCACGCTCTGGAGTCTGGCTAT
>NW_017308985.1:15290-15579 GCF_000935625.1 Nanorana parkeri
GAGTAGCACTGTATATGGGATCATTTTTCATACTGTTTAATTTTTATTATTTAAGTGTTCGTACTATATTTAAAATTCGTCACGATTTAGAGATTGGGATTTTAGAATTTGTTTTTGTTTTTCTTATACACGACCAATCTGTGACACCGAGTCATTTATATTTGGATTGGTGTCTTTGAATAGATTGTCACATCACTAAGAGGTTTGTTTGGACAAACCATGTACACTTAGTACACAGAAACACCTAATCAATACACCGGCTGGCGATTGAAAATCCTTTTCCCACACC
>NW_017308985.1:15860-18603 GCF_000935625.1 Nanorana parkeri
CATCATAGGAAGAAAGAATTGACATTGGCTGTTATCCTGCACCCGCCTGCATCCTAGGAACCAAAGATGCTGCACAGGTAGCACATTGACATTGGTTGCTAGGACACATGTGCCCCTGTGTTTGGTTCACTTATGTGCTCATTGAACCTGAATTTCTGGATGGGTTTTGCGAATGTCCAGGCAAACCAACTCAGGACAGTTGGTTCATCAGTAATCTCCTGAGACATAGAAATAAAAAACCCTTTTGGAAGGGGAAAGCTGAAAGCTCTGTCCCCTTTGTATTGCTGTCTATGTCCCTGTTGTGGATTTTCCCTCACTTCAGGTGTGGTGAACCCATTGTCACTGGAGACTCAGATATCACTAAGAGCCTAAAAGGAATTCTAAATACTCCTTGCTCTATTCACTGGTAATAAAAACTGCATGTGTCCCCCAAAATTTTGTGCAGCAGAAAGAGCATGTGAATTTCAAGATGCTCCATTCATATAAAAAGACCTGGTACAAACTCCAGTAAGGGGACAGCCAAAACTCACAGGAAACCACACAATAAATTTGCTAAATTCTCTGTCACCTATAGGGGAGCTCCCCGAAAACACACCAGGATGTCATTTCTTTCTACTTGTGGTTTGTTGGTTCCCTCTGCATATTCTCTGCTGTTTAGAATATTGTATGGATTTCATCTTTCTAGTTATGTTTAATTGTTTTAGAAATAAACATCCAAAGATACGGATTGATATTTCAGTTCTTTCCTCACAAAGCAGTAATTTGCATTATAGAAACATCATTTATTTATATAAAAACATTTTGGTTAACCTCAAGAAAAAGGAAAAAGGAAGATGTGATATATTTCAAAAGGGTGCCATTTATAATATGTTTTTCATTTGAAAGTGACCACCTCCTTACCTAAGAAAAATACTCTGCAGCTTCACATGTGTACTACATTCAACAACACATCCCATTGTTTCTGCCTTCCCTGTTCCAAAAATAAGCTATGATGATAAGACAAACAGAGAGATGGATGATGAAACCCGTGCATAACTCGTATACAAGTATGGAATCAGCTAGGTTGAACTTCCACATAAAAGCTAAAGTTCTGACAACTTTTTTTTTCTTCACAGAGGAAACCTATACCTATGTTGTCTCCCATTGCTAGGCCCCATTTGAAAATCATAAATTATACATTGGTTTCAGTAATTTGCTAGTTATAAACAATAAGCATATAGTTTTGAATGGAGGTTCAGCATCATATGTGGGTATTACCTAGGAGGGTTTGCATGGAAATGCAGTCTGCCTAAGAATGCCCACTCATCCAGACTGACATTCACATATATATATATACATATACTGAACAGTCTGGGCACAGGTCCACCTTGAATGGTAATACAGACAATCTATGGCTACCAGATAGGGAAAAAGGACTAACTGGTGTGAAGAACACTTTGTGAACTCTCCTCTCTCAAGGTGCAAAATTTCTCTTAAGTGAATGCAAACCTGCAAATAAACAAAAGCAATATACAGTTGTCCTCAAACGTTTGCATAACCTGGCAAAAATTGTGAAATGTTGGCATTGATATTTAAAATATGATCGAAAACTGTTTTAAGGACAGTGATTATATGAAGCCATTTATTATCACATAGTTGCAATTATGTGTAAAATCCATGCTTTTGGCGTTTCCTTTCAATATAATGGGGTTGATTTACTAACCTTAGAAACGCTCCATGCAAAAACACGCCCACTTTGCACGCGTAGGCGTAAGGCGCGAAAGCGCGTTAATAGGCGTGATTCAATGCTGGTAATGCAGACGCTTGTTAATATTGTCAACGCGCGCGGATGGCGTGTTACATCTACATGTTTTAGGTACTTCTTTCTTGCTATAGTTTTTTAAGGATTTAATGATGGGGATGTGCAATAGTATTAATTATTAGGGATGCACCGATACCGATACAAGCATCGGTATCAGCCGCGATACCGAGTATTTGCATGAGTACTCGTACTCGTGCAAATACTCCAATGCAAAAAACGAGTACCTGTTCCGCGTCCGCCATCTTCAGGGACCCGAAACTGCCGCACACAGGACCTCCATCACGTCTTCAGTTAAACAACATGGCTGCGAACTCCTCCAAGTCCTCAGTCATCTGCTCCATTCTGACTTCTTCTCCCGCTGATTGGCCGATTGGATGATTGACAGGCTTCCTCACCAGTCACTCCTGACTGGTGAGGAAGCCTGTCATCATCCAATCGGCCAATCAGCGGGAGAAGAGGTCAGCATGGAGCAGATGGCTGGCGTGTGAGTTATGTCTGACTGGGAGGAGGAAGATAATGGACCCCCTGCAAGCCAGTCATGGGCGCCCCCATCACAGCAGCACTATGACAGCTGGGAGTCTTTTCGGTTTAGAAAAAGGGTGTCGGAGTCTCGAAGCTATCGGAGGGATGAGGGCAGTTCTGCTCCGGGTCTGCCCCTGCAGATAGGCTCGGCCGGGAGTTGGAGGAGAGACCGGGGACACAGGCATCCTGGCAAGATCGGTGAGTGACAGTGTGTGTCTGTGTGTAGGAGAGACGGCTGTGTGTGCGCACAGCGATCCCATCTGCTTGTGACAGTCACATCTTCACTGCCATTTTGCCATCTACTCTCATCACACCCTCTATTGACTGTAAAAGATTAATTCCCATACTCTACCTGTACACAATTCTATTACACCCCTCACTGTCCCCCCTGACTATACCCAGCACTGTGCCCTCTGACTA
>NW_017308985.1:20127-37958 GCF_000935625.1 Nanorana parkeri
ATTGTATAGTGTGGCACAGCTATATCCAATTCTGCATACCTGGCTTTATATTATAAAGTTCTTATAATATAAAGCCAGGTATGCAGAATTGGATATAGCTGTGCCACACTATACAATGTTCTGGTCTGGACATGTGCTCATCTATTGTCCCTACTATGGGGATACAAGCCTTAGTTAGCAATGGCATGATAAATATTAATTTCATGTTCATGTTCTTCATAATATTAAGAAACTGACCTAAAATCATGATTTTGTATTGCTTTAGAAAAAATGTGACATGTCCCTTTAAGAAAACGTATCGGCGAGTACTTGAAAAGAAGTATCGGTACTCGTACTCGCCCTTAAAGTGGTATCGGTGCATCCCTATTAATTATGATTGTTGATATGGAAAAATATTGTTCCCAAACCACTTCCAAGGACGCGAAATATCTAATTATAAAACATTTATCATCACAATGGCCATGGCTCAGCACCAAGGGCTCAGTGGCCCCTCCAAACACCCAGCATGTAGGATTGTGGAAAAAGAATAATCTAGCTCATTATTGTAACATTTCTGCCACTCGCTTTGCACTGCTCCAACAACATGAGCACGCTGCCCTAAGAGAAGTCCAGTGGCTTAGGGGGTTAGAGCTGCTGCCCCACAACACCCATGTTCCCCGGTTCAAATCCTGCCTCAGATGACAGGGATGTTGCATATTTTCCCGGTGCCTACACGGCCTTTCTCAAAATCCTCCAACAACACCAGCATATCAGATTGTGGCAAAGGAATCATCTTACTCATTTCTGCCACTTACTATAACAACATCCATGAGCATGCTTCCCTAAGGGAAGCCCAGTGGCTTAGGAGTTAGAGCTACTGCCCCACAACACCACTCATGTTCCCATGTACAAATCCTGCCCCAGATGACTTGCATATACAGTCATGCTCATAAGTTTACATACTCTGGCAGAATTTATTTCCTGGCCATTTTTCAGAGAATATGAATGATAACACGAAAACGTTTCTGTTACTCATGGGTAGTGTTTGGCTGAAGCCATTTATTACAATGTAAAAACAATTACTCTTTTTCAATCATAATGACAACAGAAACTACCCAAATGACCCTGATCAAAAGTTTACATACCCCAGTTCTTAATATGGTGTGTTTCCCCCTTTAACATCAATGACAGCTTGACGTCTTTTGTGGTATGTGTGGATGAGGCACTTTATCTTCTCAGATGGTAAAGCTGCCCATTCTTCCTGGCAAAAAACCTCCAGGTCCTGTAAATTCTTGAGCTGTCTTCCATGAACTGCACGTTTGAGATCTTCCCAGAGTGGCTCAATCATATTGAGGTCAGGAGACTGAGATGGCCACTCCAGAACCTTCACTTTATTCTGCTGTAGCCAATGACAAGTCGACTTGGCCTTGTGTTTAGGATCATTGTCATGTTGGAATGTCCAAGTACGTCCCATGCGCAGCTTCCGGGCTGATGCATGCAAATTGTCCTCCAATATCTTTTGATAACATACTGTATTTATCGTGCCATCAATTCCTGTGCCTTTGTAGCTCACACATCCCCAAAACATCAGCGATCCACCTCCGTGTTTCACAGTAGGAATGGTGTATTTTTCATGACAGGGTAAGGCATAGTCATCTTTTCCCAACCATGAAACAGCTGATTACAGCATCTGACCACTTCTTAACTTCTCATTTCCCCAAATAAAAGACCAAACTGGATTGGATATAAAATGGCTGTATCAGCTGTTTATTACATAATCTCATAAAGTATTATTGTCACTTAAAACATGACATATGACAATATACCACAACTGTATCCCTATACGTAATTTGGCCTGAGGTCTGTGAAGGCACCACTTACTCAGCTACAGTAGATCTCTGCTTACCCCTGAAAACCACTGGCCCCTAGCCGCAACACACCGACTCAGGGACAACCTAGGAAGTAACAGCAGAGACCTACCTACACATAGTTCTTTGACCTCTCTGCTGAACCCGCCAGAGAACAACCAGGACTATGCACCACAGACGAGTCCAACCGGATTCCCACGTACCGACACCTGCCTTCACAGGGCCTAGGCAACACAGACAAAGGAAACATGACAAAACAGTAATAAAATAGGAAAAAAACTTAAAACAAGGGAGGGAGGGCGGGAATAGTACTAACCGTGTGCCAGCTTCAGACTGACTGGACCACCCTCCACCCCCTCAGACAACCCCAGATGCTCCTCCCGGATGACTTGACCCGGCCAATCGATGGTAAGTGACCATCACCCCACCCAACTTTACTAACCTTAACCCCTTACTCCCTGATTGCCTGCCCACCCTGTCATGCCGTCCTTTCGCCTATTCTTTTGTCTTTTGCTCCAGGACTTTCTTAATAGGCCTTGTTGACTCGTCCTCAAATGTAGCATTTATGGTTGTGGCTGAAAAGCTCAATTTTGGTCTCATCACTCCAAACGACTTTGTGCCAGAAGGTTTGAGGCTTGTCTCTGTGCTGTTTGGCGTATTGTAAGCGGGATACTTTGTGGCATTTGCGTAGTAATGGCTTTCTTCTGGCGACTCGACCATGCAGCCCATCTTTCTTCAAGTGCCTCCTTATTGTGCATCTTGCAACAGCCACACCACATGTTTTCAGAGTGTCCTGTATTTCACTTGAAGTTATTTGTGGGTTTTTCTTTGCATCCCGAAAAAAAAAATGGCTCCATCGATGTAATCCAACGTCAATCACGATGCACGCCGCCCCGCCGCAATAAAAAAAGTCCCGTCGCAGGACGACCATCCGATCCTGACGAAAACTTGCCGCAAAATGACATTCAGCCTGAAAATAAACAGATGTCACGGCTCGCTCCGTCCATTTGACATTCTCAACTGTCAAATGATGCATAGCATTCCCAAACTCCCAAATACTATTCGTGAGTTTCCGAAAGCTATTCGGGTGTGTGAGCCGAGGTCATATGAACAGCATTATCACACCTTGGCTCACAGACCCGAATAGCTTTTGGAAGCTCACGAATAGCATTCGGGAGTTTCCGAATGCTATGTAGTATTTTACAGCTGAGAATGTCAAATGGGCGGAGTGAGCCGTGACGTCACAGCTCGCTCCGCCCATCTGTTTATTTTCATGTCATCATGTCATTTTGGGATCGGCGGCGGGACTTTTTTTGCGGTGGGACTTTTTTATGGCGGCGGGTCGGCGTGCATCGTGCTTGATGCTGGATTACATCGATGGAGCCATTTTTTTTTATTTTTGGTTTTCATTAAAGGAATAGTGAAAAATTGACTTTTTTTTTTCCATTAAAGGATTTTCACAAAAGTCTGGACTTTTCCCTAAATCTTTTATTTAACCCTTTAGTGAATGGGTAGGAGTACAAGTACCCCTTACCCATTTACAAGGGGGGGGCGGCATCCCAGTGCCCCCTTATTTAAAGGGGTTCCCCAATGCAAATGAGCCCCTTTGCCTGCAGACCCCCACAACCACCGGGTCAGGGTTGTGGGGGAAGAGGCCCTTGTCCCCATCGGCACGGGGACACCCTCCCAATGCCTAGGGCATTGCCCCCCCTTTCCTGCCCTGTCGGGCCAGTTCACTTATTAAGGGTCTGGTAGGAATGTTAGGGGGGACCCCACATTTTTTTTCACATTTTGTGGGGCTGGGGTTCCCCCTTAACATTCCTACCAGATCTAAAGGGTCTGGTAGGATTTTGGGGGGAACCCCATGCACTTTATTTTGGGTTCTCACTTGGGGGGGTCCCTCCTAACATTCCTACCAGAACTAAAGGGTCTAGTATGAATTGGGGGGGAACCTCACGCATTTTTTATTAATTTTTTCTTCTGCAGACTGTAAAAAATACTAAAATGAAATATATATACACACACACACATGTGGCTCCAACACACATATAATGCATGCATACTAAGGATGGGCTGAACGTTCGAGTCGAACATAGGTTCGACTCGAACATAGGTTCGACTCGAACATTGCATGTTCTAGCATACATTTGAAAGTATACGCATATCCACACACATGTAGATATATTCTAGTGAATACACATGCATGAATACTAATCTGCACATGCATAACTATATATTTTCTCATGCAAACATGCATGTATACGGTAGATACATTAAACTCCCAGTTACCTTGCACCAATGGGGATTGGTAGGTACTGGATAAGTAGTTTTTCTGGTTAACTCTTAAGCAACTGCCAGCACCCCGTTTCACCACACATCTCTATTCACCTGCTGGCTAGCTCCCACAGCTGACAGGCAAATGAGTTTCAATAGCCAGACTGCCATTGGCCATTTCAAATTACAATAGCTGGCTGCCTATTCAAGCCCTGCTCACTCTGTTTTTTGTACACCAAAGCTACATAAATAGCTAAACAGTGCATCCCATCAGATTGTTCAGGGGCTGTGTAAGCTAGGGAGGCCCACTAGCAAGATACTGAAGCTTTTGCCCAGCGGGAGATAATGTAGATGGAGGAATATGATGCCCTAATTCCATCTGACCATAGAACATCAGAAGACAACATCTATAGGTGTATGGGCAACTTCAGGCCATGGGCAGCTATGTGTAAACAGAAAAGCAACTGTTTGTACTTGGTCTCCCCTCCAATGTAACCAGGTGTGGAAAAATATACACATCAGAGATGTTTGGCGCATGCCCTGATTGTGCCAGATGGGGGTAATCTGATGTCAAATTACACATGTCTGCTTACATCTGGTTCACTGTAGACTGGCATGGGGTCTGGCACTTGAAGTTATTTCCTCCATTGCAAGGTGCATGAAGATGAAATGTGTCTGCACGCAGATGTCACAGCCAGTGGTGGACCTCAGGAACAAAGGGACTGGTGCATGGGATTGTAGAACCCCGCCGCACCCACAACCTATAAATACATTAAAATATATGACAGAATAAATAAAAACTATACAAACAACACACTTTTTTTACATTCATATAGCTCAGACATATACCGCAGTACCGTACAGAGAACACTGAACCAGTCACAGCAGTCTCTGTACAGAGGCGCTTACACTCTAACACAGAAATGCCATCATCTATAGAGCAATACAAATCCTAGCTATAAAATACCTTATAAAGCAATGCAGAATAATAGTATATGAATTTGGTACACACTCTGTTCTGCCTCTCTTCTCTGGAATGCCGGTCTGATGTCTTGCACAGAGGGTCTCAGTAGGGGGAGATGTGCGGCCGGCAAAAGCACTGTAAGCAGTTGCTGGGTGGTTCCACAGAAGGCTGCTGCGCAGGACCTAACGCAGCTGAATCAATGTGAAAATTTTTCTTTGCAAGCTGCAAAGGTCAGTTGTAAGGCGGAGTACAGAAGTCAATGGTGTAACACACAGTGAGAGGTTTAAAGCTAGCCATACACCTTACAACCATCTCACGACTTTTGTTGTGCGATGGTTGTAAGGTCATTAAAATCTCCTACATTCTGCCCATCTTGGACAGGCAGATTGTACTTGCGATCTTTCTTTGCAAGCCCTCCCTGCTGAGGGGAGGTCTTCCGATGACTGCAATGCTGAGTGGAAGGTGTGCGCTTGCGCACACCGGCCCGTGCGGCATTCATCTCCCAAGGATGCCACTAATCCGTTTTCAAGCATGCTCGGAAGACAAAAGACGTGCGACCGTACAGTAGAAACAATCGCACGCCTCCCAAGGCAGAGTGCAGAGGTCAGGGTGTGACGCAGACAGAACAAGAACTTACAGATGCTCTGCCCTCTATCTCTCCTGGTGGTGGTGGTAAAAGTGGGAGGAGGAAGCTGCAGGGGGCCGCCAACATACCGGTCACTGAAACCGGCATACAGTAGTGACAGCTGTACAGACAAGTTTTTTTACATGCTAGCTTGTGAGTGTGCCAGGAAAACTTTTTGCTATTTTACTGTTTAAAGCCCATTCCATGTGCCCCTTACTGTACAGCTGGTGACGAATTGATGAGTGCGTTTGTCATCTGTTTTGCTTGACTGTTTTGGTGCAGTGATGCATGGGGGGGTCTCAGCTGCCATTGGGATGTGCGGGATCCCTTGTGCGTCTCTGTATTTACCTAAGGTGCCTTCACAATTCCATAGGTCCCAGAAGATTGTGCTACTCTCGTTTTGTGATGCCCCAAAGAATCTTAAAGAGCAGGCCTTTCATGCCTTAGATGTTCACAGGTGTCTGCTTAAATATTTGGAGGAATCTAGATCTTTTAGGAGGTCCAGTCATCTTTTTGTGTTATTTGCGAGTCCCCGGAAGGTCCTGCAAGCATCTAAAGCCACCTTAGCCGGGTGGATTAGAGAGTTGATAGCTTCAGTTTATCATACAGAGGTGTGGGAGGCTCCCCTCTCTATTAAAGCGCATTCCACTAGGTCTCTAGCAACATCTTGGGCAGAGAAAGCTGGGGCATCGTTGGATCAGATTTGCAAAGCGGCAGTCTGGTCGCGACAGGATACTTTCGTGAAGCATTATCGTGTGGAAGTACTGTCGCAAAAGGATCTCACCTTTGGCCGAAAGGTGCTTCAGGCTGTGGTCCCGCCCTAAGAAGGTAGGCTTGCTGGGGGTGTGCTTGGTTATCCTCTCAGGTTGCTGGCCTGGAAAATGATTGGAGAAATGTTTCGTTATTACTTACCGATAACGTGATTTCTCAGAGTCTTCCAGGACAGCAAGCCTACTTCCCACCCTGGTTTGTATATTTCATATGGTTGTTGATGTATGGGTATGTTTTTACCTTCTGAGTTTTTGGAGGTAGTATACTTTAGTCACAACTGAGGTATGATGGGGTGGGAGGGTATTTACTGTCTTTTTTTAATTGTGTTTCCTGTTGAAGGAGGAGCCAATCATTTCTCAGGTTGCTGTCCTGGAAGACTCTGAGAAATCCCGTTATCGGTAAGTAATAACGAAACATTTCTTGTGAAGGAACTGTGTTGCCTTGAGTTTTTTGCTGCAGGTTTATGGGCAAGAGATTTGGTATGGAAGGATGGTCTATGGAGAATATGGCATCTTATTTCCTTATTACCGCGTGCACATCCTAGATGGCCCAAAGTCTTTGCCAGTGAAAGGCAGCCGTACTAAGTGGATTCCTCTGCCAATAATGTGTGCTGGAGATCGTGCATTGGGTGGGGTGAGCAATGGTGATATCGAAGGAGATTTACAAATGTTCATTTCTGTTTGAAATTGAACAGCGGTGCCTTACAATACATAAGGGCCTATCATGTGAATGTTCCACACTTGTTTTAATGAGCCAGTACTTCTGAAAAATATGTGGATAACAGCTGCATTATAGATCCCACAAATTGTGTTGAGTTTGCCATATAGCTTACAAATAATTTTGTTTGTTGATACTAAATGCACATTCACTTTTTGCCCCTAAGGTTCAGTGGAAATACCTTAGAGCCTTGGTTCTCAACTGGTGGGTCGTGACCCAAAAGTGGGTCGCAACCTCGTTTTCAGTGGGTCCCCATGTGCCTTCCCCTTCTCTATGTGATTAAATGAATACATTATGAACCTGCCATGAAGGTTCTTGTGCAGACACTTTCTGTTATAGGGTGAAGAAACTCTGTCCCTGCTTCCTGGTTTTCCTCCTGCATTGTCACCCTGACACACACTCTCCTAATGGAGACTACCATACAATGCCAAAGGGCACTTGCACAGGAATAGTGCTCTATTTTGACCATCAGGAAACCCTGTTGAGAGATTCCCATGCAGCCTTCACTAGAGTGCGTGCATGTATGTAGACAGTGAGTGGATATAAAGAGGCTGCCGGAGATAACTGAGCTGATATTCAAAAATGATGAACAAAATATGAAAACATGATTTTATTTAAAAAATGCAATTGTTTATAGTACGTAGTGATGTGACAAACTAAATGCCATTTCAGTATGGGTTTACATATAAGTTTACATATACTTTAACAGTAACAATAGTGGTGCAGTACTGGTGCATACTGAAACATCATCTCTTGAATTTGCAATAATTAAACGATTCCCCCTTAGGGCTCATGCACATGTGTGGCTGAGCCCAGGGCAGCCGTCAGAAATTTTGGGGTCCCTTACACGGCTTTAGGCCACCCCCCACCGCTGGACACGGGCTTAGTGATGCGCTGGACGCAGACTTTAGCGACGCGGTGGACACAGGACCCACCTGAGAGTGACCCTGCAGAGCCCACCATAGATGCTGGACAGCCCATCTGAGACTGTCTATGGTGGTCTCTGAAGGGGTCTCAGGTGGGCTGGTCAGGGCTGCATCCCTCCCCTCCCTCCTTTCCTTCCTACCTTCCTAGCTCCTCTTACCTGCACACGTGGCCTCGTCTGACGCCGGACAGGCCAGAAGTGACGTCACTTCCGGCCAGTACGACATCAGACGAGCAGCATCGCTGATGGGGCCCCAGCTTGTCTCGAAACCGCTGGAGCGGCAATGCTGGGGCCCTGCTCTGCTAGGGCCAGTCCTCCGCCTCCTCGCCCTTCACCGTCGGCCGATAGTCATGTAAGGGACCCGGGCGGGCCCCCCAGGCTGCCCGGGCCCCTTACATGAGTATCGGCCGTACCCCCCCTGATGGCTGCCCTGGCTGAGCCCATACAACGCAAATATTGGTGTATTTTTCCCCATCATGGAGCTGCAGGTTTTTTGTGTCTGGAGATTTACCTTCATAGACATACGCAACTGTACACAAGTACCAAAATATACCAACATACAGCCATTGCCTTCTGTGGGAGACTGTACTCGCCACCCGGCTCCCTGGTGGACAAATACTGTGATATTCATGTTGTATGGGCTCAGCTGCCAAAGTGAATAAGTCCAAGGGCACAATCTAATGCCCACTGTATGATTTTATTCATTTTGGACATTTGAGATTAAATGCAGCGATACCATGTAACTTATTTACATTAGTATATAAATGATTGAGTGGTGCAGAAAGATATGTATGACATACTGTAAAGTATGTTCTGTATATGTTAACCAGTAGGCATATATGCTGAACTGTTTAAGCCTCATTAGCACTCTAAACAGCATGTGAGGTTTATTGCCAAGTAACTTTCTAGACAATGTTATTTATCTTTTTATTTGCATTGGTAAATTGATGAAATAGAAAGAAAAGGAGAGAAGTGTGGCCACAGAAGGACAGCTATCGGCACGATCATCAGTTTGCGGTGCATTAAAAAATAGAATAATGGATTTCCAACTGATAAAAGGCATTTTTCGCTGGCTTAAAGTGTATTTCCACTTTTGCAGTCAAATTTGAGAGAACCCCTCTATAGGTTTGTGATGTGATGTTTTGTTGCAGTAGGCAACATGGCTAATTCCAGAATTTTCTCAGCACACAGTGATCTGTTCTTATATTTTTGACTGAAAATTGAGGATTTTGTTTCTCTCAATAACTGTATTAACACACAATGGAGTAGCCCCTCACAACCCCTCCTAACATCCTAAGGAAAGAGAATAAAGTAGAAATGTTAAAGCAGAACTCCGTGGAAAACTATTATAAACCCTTGCAGTGGGGTTACCCCCACACTGGAATGGTTAACTCCTCGGTCTAGGGAGAAAAATAATTATAATTTATACTTACCCTATCCTCAGAGCTGCCCTGCTGTGACAGTGCTCCCTCCAGCCCGTCTCCTTCTACACGGCAGCAATGGCAGTGTAGTCCTCACATCTATACACTGTGTATAAAACATGATCATTTATGGGACCTTAGACCACTGCAGTGGAGGGAGAGAGAGGCTCCAGTGACCAGTCTAAGTGCAAGCCTGCCCGGAGGTTCAGGTGTGTAGAACTTTTTTATTTTCCTCCCAAGACACTAACAAGCAGTTAACGTTTGCAGTGCTGAGTTAGCCACACTGCAAGGGCTAATAACAAGTTTCCTGGAGTTCTTTTTTAACCCTTAAAACCCCAACCAAAGTAAAAGCAATCTAAACTACAAGCATTTTTTAAATATTTTTTTTTAGCTTATGCTATGTGAATGGGAACATGTAACAAATATAAAATCGGTGTTATCCAAATTTGGCTGCAAAAGTGGAAATAAACTTTAAAAGAGTAAATTGTGGAATTTATCACAGATGGAAGATATAGGTAACAAGAAAACGAGATTGTGTTTATGTCACTTTCATTACTGGACATTTCCTCAAACTTTGAGTTACACTTTAACCTTTGGCAAAGGTACTTCTCAGGCTTATAGCTTTGAATTATAATTTTAATGGTGATTCTTAGGTTAACATACAATTTACAGCTAGACTCCAGGCAGATATAAAGACATACATTGTTGCAGCTCTATACTCATTAGTACATCAGTAAATGTATTTCAAATTGCAGCAGTGTTAGAACCTGAATTTGTCAGCCAATTGTGCTGCAGAGCTCGTGTGCAAAGAAGGAGCGTGGGGATAGAAGGAAATCACACAGTGAGAGATATGAACTCATCAGTCTACTACTTCCCATTGTCCAGTTACCGGCTAGGGGAGGGACAAGACCTGTTAGTGTTATTTCAGCACAGAAAAATTAGGTCTTCCATCCTGCCAGACAGGGTTGTGTTGCGTGGCATAGCTGTGTAAATCTCTGGACTGTATGGACATAAATACCAATCTTTTGGCAAATAAAGCTCCCCTATGTGTATTTAATCAGTGTATTCACCTATTTTCCTGGAGTTCAGCTTTAAAAATATTGCCTCTGCTTATTTAATCTGATCTTATAGGTATTATGAAAAAGAATACAGAAGAAATATGGTGTGCTTTTGTTTCCCTCTTATTTGCAGGTTGCAATCCAGATTTAATGGTGATAACATAGAATAGGCATTAGGTTAGTAGTTTAGAGGTAAATAATGTTGAATTTAAAATGGTTAGTGAGAAAGGCAAATTTCTGAAGAATAATTTCACCATTGGACTCCTCATAGATGGCAAATGTGTTCCATTTGGTTCTGTATCAATATGGCGCATGAGCGGGTGTCATTAAGGTTGTGCCTATATCCCTCATGCATACACCTTTATTTTGACTCAGTTTTATGCCCCAAGTATGTGCTAATACAGCCAGCTCAATGCATGTAATGTGAGAGATAATATGAGAAAGTAATGTGAGAGATCTGCACATTCACAGTAGTGGCACTACAAACCAATGACTTGTGTGCATACTCGGGATCTCCCCTCCATATTCTGACATAGTAGGATGGCGAGATCCCAAACTTGCACAGTAGGGACCAGTCTGTAAAGACATTACATAATCTTACCGTCAAAATGTGCATGCACAGTTGCTGAAGGGGGTAACGCATGCAAGATTGCAGGGCAGGACACGCGTGCTGTAAATGAAAGTACAGCCAGAAATATGGCAGCTTTGTTAGTGCATTTCTGGGGCACAAAAACACCTGGGAATATGGTGATGCATGAGAGAATAATTGAGATGTCTTAAACAGGCAATTCAGTGGCCAATTATTGCATGCATGCATGAGAAAGGCTCAGTGCCTGGCTCCAGCTGCTGCTATGAAAGTGGCTTTGCTGAGCAGTAGTGCGAGATTGAATGGTGCACTTCAAGAACTACTAGCAGCAATATTTCCTATGCTGCCCTCTACCCACTCTGCCAGCTCCCCCCTCTCCCATTAATTTGCAGCATTCCTCTCCTTACTCTGTCAGCGCTACACAACCTCCACTTTCACTGCTCTGACAGTAATCAAACTCCCACCGGCTATCACTAATTTGCATGCACTACACCCACCCTTCTAGTTACACTGAAAGTACTACACCCACTTTACCCATTCACACTACTCTGCCAGCAATAATTCCCCCACTACTGCCATGCCTGCATACACCCCATCCCAATCCCAGTCACACATCCACGCTCTTAACACTCTGCTGCCCCCTGCTTTCAACTCCCACCAGCACACCTGCAGGACCCACTCGAACCACAGCATTTGCATGCCAACTCACTCTGACCACTGGGTATGTCCCTTAATTTCCCCCATTGACCATGCCATCAGGGCTTCCTCCACTGTCAACACCATACCTGTCACCAGCCCAGCTACCACTATCCTATCAGCCCCAGCCCTTAACCAATCTGGAACAGGCACACTTTTGCTAGTTCAAGACACTAAAAGAAAACTGAATATCATTCTTTTTGATTTCTGAGTTACACTTTAACCTTTGACATAGGTACTTTGCATCATGGTGATTTTTAGGTATACATTCCATTTAATAAAGTTTCTTCTACTTTTTTTTAATAGTTGGATACAAAATATTTTATACATGCAATAAAGCTGTAAAAGAGAATTAAATAGCATTTTTGGGTCATCAGATTGTGGATATCATTTTAAAGGAGGTGCTTGCATTGCTTTTAAATCTACAATCTATGCTCTTGACATGCACAGTACATAGCCAGTCCACAAAATCATACATTTTTCCTTGTGATTTCCATACAAATTGGCTCATAACATCCATTGCAAACAGCATCCTTGGTCAGCTTTCCATAATGGATCTTCACAGTATTTGTGATTTGAAAGTTACAATGCCAATGCATGAAATATATTTTTGTAAGTTCAGTGCAACCACTCACCAGAATAAAAATAACCTTTAATAGCACAATATAATATAACACCAAAAAAACATGTTTTCTATACAGTAGCCCTCCCCAATCCCCAGTAAAATACATTAACAGAGTTCTGGATGCTACAAAGCTTATTTACAAAAGGGAAAAACATCCGGTCCAAAATAGGGTATAAATAGATTGTCCATATAGCAAAGCAAGAATTGCTTTGCAAGAATTGCCACAACTTGTAAAGTCTGAATACTGACTGTAAATCTGGATCAGGTGCATAAAATGACAATGACGTAAACAAACAACTGTCCTCATTTTGCAAAGGACTTCAGTGTTGAGAAACCGGACATGTTTGATCGGTCTCCAGCTGATTGGCTAGAAAATTTAAAGCCAACGGTCTTCATTTATTTTTTTTAAGAACTACTTCCTTTCTTCATGCAGTATTCCCAAGGTTTCTTGGGCAGAGGTGGCAGTACCAAAAACAAGCAACATATTCCTCCAAATACCAAGATGCCTCCTGCTGCTGCAGCGCATGCTGAAGACCACGAGTATTCATATTCTAACTTTACGTTCTGGTTACTTGCCATGAGCCAAATGACAGCCTGACGAAATACTACCATGGTGATCATGACAAACAGACCTGAGGGGAAAAAAAGAAGAAAATTAGGAGGACTTTCAGAAAATGCATCAGATGCATTATTAGTGTGGACTGTGTAGAGTTTGACCAAGACATGCTGTCAGAATATGATAGCCCGATGGGGGGGGGGTTCCCCATTCCACCAATATTGTATACTCCAGCTGCATGCACCAATAAATGCGGCTGTAATGCAGAGAAATCTCCACCCAAAGCCTCTCTAAAAAATGGCACTTCCTGGGGTGCCAGAATCCTAGATCCCTTCTGTTTTCAGTGGTTTCTTCAATGAATCCTACATCACTACAGGTCACAGCTTGGGCATTTGGGTTGACAGGAGTGACCACTTAGTGCAGTGGGAGACCAGGGGATCACTTCCCAAAGTGTCCGTTTCTAAAGAGTGCTTATGCAGTGTTTGCTGGCACAAGCAGTTGGAGAGGTAAGGATTATCTTCTTTACAGGGAACAATCCTATTCCACTTTGATTGTAATCTCTTTCACGCTAACAGGGAAAGTGGTGTCCCCTACTAATTGTCAGGAAGAAGTGTATGAATTACAGATTAACCTGACAGAATTACTATTCATTTGGCATATAAGAGAGTTCACATATAATGTAAATATTGTATCTAGTATTTAGATGATTCCCTGGCATTCAGCTTTTGCACCAAATCTGCAGCATGGACACCAAGAAAAACCGCTGGAGGACAAAAACCCTGAAATAGGAGCAGCCCAGAACAAGCCCACTAGTGCTGCAGCTTCCTATAATAAAGACCAGTCACTGCTTATACTTGTACAAAGTGACTGGTCTTGTATCTGCCCCTTCTGTAGTTTTCTGTAGACAGCCTGTAGTGGATGAGACCTGCTGGGTCCTCCCACAACTCTGCTCTCTGCAAAGGCCATGTGCAGCACAGTGATGTCATTGCTACTTTTACATGGTAAAGACTGTGTTTGTAAAGGCATTTGGTGCACACAAAGTGGATTTATATTCTCTGGGCACAAAATCTTTCATTAAAAGATTTTTCACAATAGCCACAGAGTTCAGCTTAAAGCTACCTCATATACCAGGTGCTATTCATTGTACAATTTATTCCACATGAGGCTCTTTGGGATTTATTTGTTTGTAGGCAAAGGCACACTAACCACAGAGAGGACAAAAGCACAATAGGAGATGAGAGATCTGCATGCCTTCATTCTAATCACCACAAATCAATGACCTGCCATGACTTTTCTTATTGACTTGGTCAATGTTCAGATGTAGTGCATATACAATGAGGGGGAAATCTTAATATAAAAACAGAAGATTATTACTGAGTGATTACATAGTTTTTTCTCTAATATTTATGAAAATGTCCAGGTGCATAAGAAAAAAAAAACCAAAACGCTGCATTTTCCTTTTTTTACCATTCAACTCAGTTAAGATAGGCTCCTTAAAAACCATAATGCAAACATATGGAACCACACAAACGTTTCACATGTGTTGCGGTGTAAATTAGTTCTTAGGGGTGAGACCTAATTTTCAGCTAGGTTAAAGTATAAATCTCAATCACCTAAATCAATGTTTTGTTATACAGAGCACAGAATGCAACAGGTAGATTGAGATTCCACCTGTAGTAGAAGAAGAAGGAATGAAGAAGGAATGAGAAGGAATGAGACTCTAAGATATGCATTTAGAAGGGGTAGAGATGAGAAATTCATTTTCATGCTTTATACCTCCAGAGGCATAATTAAAGAAGTTGACACCCGCGGTGTTAAACCCCCTTCCCATCCAGGCCATTTTTCAGTATTCAGCGCTGCAGTACTTTGACTGACATTTATTCCGTCATGCAACACTGTACTGAAATGAATTGTATACCCTTTTTTGGGGACAGATAGAGCTTTCTTTTGGTGGTATTTTTTTTACCACTGGGGTTTTTATTTTTTACTATATTAAGGAAAAATTACCGAATTTTTTTTAAAAAAAACAGTTTCCCTATATTAAATGATAAAACATTTATTATTACCCATTTTTTTGGTAAAATATAAAAGACGGGGTCACGTCGGGTAAAAAGACACCAAACATGTCAAGCCTTAAAATTGCGTGCGCGCGCGAAACCTCAAAAAACGATAATACCATTGGTTAATCAGTGTTTGACTCATCCCAGCACAGTCTACCAAGAAGTGAAATATCAGATTTTTGGTGAAGTATTGGGACACCCCTCCTCCTTTTGAAATACTGTGAGCAAAGAACAGTATATACATTTCTCTTACCAGAAAGAATGAAGAAGAATGACGCAGGCTTTAGGAGGAATTCCACACCTTTGCTCAGAACCATTGTTATGCAGATTGAACCCATTACCATCAGAGTTATACTCAACAGAGAGAGAACAGCTGCTGTGATATTCAGATCTGCGGAAGGAACATATTGGTGAATGAACAAAAATATAGATTAAGTCTATCTACAGATAATTAGACATACGTTTTTATATGTATAAATGCATTTATTTGCAGCCCAATATATCAATGGAGTCAACTATTGCAAGTTAGAATCCAGATAACAATAGCTCTTTAAATTGCTCATTACCATGCTCCCAGTGCCCCCATCCCTGGTCAATGTGCAATGATTTTTTTTAGATATATTTTCATGTCCTCCAAGTACCTTAATTCTGCTGCTGAAGAGGCAGTTATGTGACCACTCCAGAAGCTGGTTTCTGGTCGGGCTGTGGGTGGGGGTAGCAGCACTGCTCTGGTACTACACATACCATTATTATTATACATGATTTATATAGCACCAACAGTTTGCGCAGCACTTTGCAAAAAAAAGGGAGACGGTCCACAAGTCATTACAGCTTCCTAGCTGCTGGGGGTGGGCAAAGAAGTGTGTGGGGGCATAGAAAGTGGCTAATTATCAAGGTGAGTAATACCCCTTGCTTCACTCTTACACAATACTGTAGGGGTCATTAGAGTGAGCATGCACCTGCTTTTAACTGTTAATGTCTGATGAGGACTAGAAGCGGTTTGGACCCTTACAGAGAGGTTGCTGGTAGTTTCT
Organism: Nanorana parkeri; assembly: GCF_000935625.1. Classification (NCBI taxonomy): domain Eukaryota; kingdom Metazoa; phylum Chordata; class Amphibia; order Anura; family Dicroglossidae; genus Nanorana; species Nanorana parkeri. The sequence goes on from NW_017308985.1 coordinate 36,287, forward strand.
AATGGCTTAACTGCCATGGAGTTTCTTTTTCAAGAGAGAATTTGGTGAATAAGCTTATAACATTAAGGGTATGACTTATTAATCATCTACTGAAACAAAACGCTGGCAGAATGCCATTTGCTATAGAAAAGGGGGTGTAATACCCAGAGTCCAAACCCAAAATTTAGTTCACCCTAAGTGCAAACGGTATTATCGACCATAGGCTATCAAAACAATCCTCTACTGTGGACAACTGTAAAACAGGAAATGAAATGACCAAAAGAAGATCAAATCAAAAGGCAGTGCAATGAGGATCGGAATGCCTGGTACGGTACAAAAATATAAAGTTTTATTCAATGCATTCAAAAATGATGAGTCACCAAAAAACACACACCTACTGGCTACCACCACTACACCCAGGGCCGGCGCTAGCGCAAGGCAACATGGGCACTTGCCTTACGGCGCCAGAGAGCAGACACAGACAGATTGCATCCAGGACAAGTCATCTGTCCCCAGCTGCTAGTGGCCCCTGGATGTGCAGGGACATGCGGACAGGGGTGGCTCTGGTCATGGTGACCCACCCCAGACCAGACACATCGGACTCGTATCGGGAATGGGGATCGGGAGCTGGCTGAAGTGGGGGCAGTATGTAATGTAACAAAGATGTAATGTAATGTGCACGTGGTATGCTGCATTGTATTGTATTATTTTGTATTGTGCATTGTATTGTGTATTGACAATACACAATACAATATACAATGCACAATACAATGCACAATACAGTATTGTATTGTGCATTGTATAATATATTGTGTAAAGTGTATTGTATTGTGTATTGTATGGTGTATTGTATTGTGCATTGTATAATACAGCGGCACAATGCTGAACACCAGCAGCTATAGAGGAACAACAAATCCCAGCAATAATACATTATACAGGCTGGTTAATATATTATTGCTGTGATTTGTTGTTCCTCTATAGCTAATATAAATAAATAAGTTAAACGATCACTTTAAGCTTCATAACCATTAAAGCTTAATGGAGCACAGATATAATGTATGGTGTGTGTGTGTGTGTGTGTGTGCGCGCATGCGTGCCGGGGGGGGCGGCAAAATGCACCTTCACCTGAGTTGGCAAAAATCCTTGCACCGGCCCTGACTACACCCTATTAAAATTGGTCAATTAACCAAATCACTCATTCCAAAAAAACATGCATACTTTCGACAAGCAAAACAACGCTAGAGGACAATTATGTGGTATGTGTCTCAGAACGAGATATGGAAAAATCAATGAGCTATGGGATGGCAGCTTGATAGCTTAAACTTCTCTGCTGGATTCAGAAGTCTTTTCATCCACAAGGAGGGTAAAATAAATGGATAGAAAGTTGTTTCTTTGTAGCCGCGGCTGTGGATGTGAAACAAGTTCATAAGGTACAGGTTGCCTCATCAGGCACTGATGTAATATAAATTGATGCAGTCCATCCAGATTTTCTAAAGAGTATCGCCTGGAGTTTTATCACACATGGAAAAAGTGTTTAACCATACAGTGTGTAAATCCACAGATGGGGGTACTCACAGGTGCCGTGATCATTTCATTTCCTCTTTTACAGCATGCCATTTGCACAGAATTCTCGCTACTGGATGAAGCTGAGGATCTAGTGGCGAGGATGCCTTTTCAATGACATTTGGCCAAC
>NW_017308985.1:37980-44847 GCF_000935625.1 Nanorana parkeri
AAAGTAGATATTTCTGAAATTCCCTGGTGCTAACCACTGAAGCAAGAATGTTGAGACCACTTCAACATTTTCCATTGATAGTTTAACAATGTTATTATGTGAGTCTCAAGAAGCACTCTAGGCATATATAAAAATACTTTGTAGTTCACCTTTGTATTTTGTTCAAAAATAAGTTTCAATCAAACTGTGAACTTGCATGACAATCTTTCCTGATACTGAATGTCCATGGACCCGACTTAAGTAAAACATATATAAAGTATTTCTGCTTATACCTTTCCTCCTAGATGAAAATGTAACCCTTCTTTAAGCCTTCTAGAGTCATACAATGCTCTTAATAATGCTCTAGAAACCAGACCTGAGCAGGAACTAACACTAGAATACACCAAAGGAAAATTAATTGATGAATATGACAGAAGGAAAAAAAAATATGCACAATGAAGAAAACAATAAAGCCCTTAAGGTGCATAAGAGTGCAAAGCAAAACAAAGAAAGTAGAGCGTGTTTTCACTGTAAAAAGACTGGTCACCTTAAAAAAGGACTGTTCAATCTGGAAAGCCGAGCAGTGAAAGTAAGAGGCACCTATAAGAGAAAGAGCTAAGGCAGCCACAAGGCAACTGCAGGCACTTCATGGAGCACTACCTTTAACGTGACTCAGATCAGTATACCACGCGGATAGTGTATTGACTCAGGCGCAACAAGTCACATGATCAGTGATGAGACCTTTTTCACAGAAATTGATTTCAGTGCAAAGGACAACGTTTTCCTAGCAAATGGGAAAAGTATTACTGCAGAAGGTAATGGTCAAGAATACTTGAACTGCGTCACACCATCAGGGGATTAGCAGAGTAGCCTTGTGAAAAATGTACTGTATGTTCTAGAACTAGAAGGAAGCCTTCTGTCAGTGAAAACCCTTGCTAAGAATGGTCTCACAGTTCAATGCCGAAGTGATGAATGTACAATCTGAAACAATAAGCAAGTCCTTGCAAAAGGAAAATTGGATGAACACCTATACTGACTCATCACAGCAGACAAACAAGTCAAGACAGCCACTCATAATCCACACAACAAGGCTTATCAGAAGATATGACCGTACTGCTCTGCCAAATGCCCATGACATGCAAATGCCCCTTGGGAGGGGGCTTGCTCACATTGCCCACTCCCAAGGGGCAGCCTCCAGATGGCCATGTGGAACTTCTTTTCGGGGTGGTTCCAGAAAAAAAGTCCATATTAATTCTACTCTGATCCATGCCCCTTCCACTTGATCAGATACTGGATCTGGTCCCCACGCCTCCTGCAGTTTATTATGGCTTCAACGTCAAATTCCTCCTTACATTTGACCATAATAGGATCAGCAGGACCCGCAATATGATCAGAGAAAAGATTGGACCCACAGGGTTTCAGTAAGGGTACATGGACTACAGGGTGAATTTTATAGGAATGTGGAAGTTCAAGCTTGTAAGGGCTGGGTTGATTATTTTATTGACAGAAACGGACCAATATACCTGGGACCAAGTTTTCTAGATGAGCAGGCCAACTTTAGGTTTGCTATTGACAGCCGGACATGGTCTCTGATCTTCAGGTCCAGCCCTCCCCTCCTTTTTTTGTCAAAGTCCCTTTTATTGTGTGTCTAGGCTATAGTCACAGCTTCTTTCAGCATTTGGCAGCTGGTGGAGAGAAACTTCAATCGATCCTGGGCTACAGGTAATGAAGAGTCTGGAAATGTCAAATGGTAGAAAAGCCGGATGAAAACCATAATTTGCAAAAAAATGGTGACTGGTTGGTGGTTTATTGTGTTATTATATGCATTTACAGCCATATGAAGTTAAGCAACCCAGTTGTCCTGTGATGAAGAAAAGCAACAGAGATATTGTTCTACCTTTTGGTTGGTTCCTTCTCTCTGTCTGTTGGTTTGTGGGAGATAAGAGGAGGACAGACATAATTGGCATTCAGTTAGAGCAAGATTTAACGTAGACTTTACAATCTGCTCCAAACTTGGCCACCAAAAATAGCATTGAACTAAATTTAAAGTCTCATGGACCCCAAAGTGCCCGGCTAAAGGAAAATCATGTCAAAGGTTAAGAACAGCTGTGTGACAGTTCTGGGGTATAAAGATCCTTCCATCATGAAGAAGCACACCATCTTCTTCCTGAACATCCATGCCAGGAGGTACAGAATTTCTGGAGGATGCTTTGCGGATCCGAGAGTTAGGATCCGTCTGTAACAATAGAAACTTTCTAGCTTGCAGGATCGCAAGAGGTATTCCCCATTTTGCCTGTTGAGGGTTCAAACGTCTGGCAGATTTCAGATATTTCAGGTTCTTATGATCAATGGATATCAAGATCAGATAAGCCGCCCCCCTAGTAGATAACACAACTCTTTCAGTGCCAGCTTGATTGTCAAGAGTTCTCTATTGACTAAATAATAATTTCTCTCAGCAATATTTAATTTACTGGAGAAGAATGCTACTGGGTGTAACAGATTTGGGTCCCACACACTGAGACAAGACAGCACCCACTGCATTCTCAAAGGCGTCCACTTCTAAAACAAACGGCTGTGCAGGATCTGGGTACTTCAGAATGGTCACTAAGGTAAATAGTCTCTTTAACTCATGAAAGGCAGTCTGAGCTGCATGGTTGCCACTGAAACCACAACTGCTTCTTGGGGAGCTGAATAATAGGTGTGATAACGCTTGAGAAACCTTTAATACATTTTCTGTAAAAATTAGGAAACCCAATGAAGCATTGTATCCCTTTCTTGTCAGATGGTGATGACCACATCAGGATTGTTGACACCTTCTGTGGATACATTGCAATGCCAGTGATAGAAATAATAAGACCCATGAACTGGATGGTTTGTTTTTCAAATTCACATTTTTCAGCCTTAGCAAAAAGTCCACGTAGTTGAAGTCTGGCTAAGGTTTGCTTAACAAGACTGTGATGCTGATCGAGCAAAAATTTAAAAATAAAGATGTCATCAAGATAGACTATCAGGAATCAGTCAAGAAAGTCCTTAAATGTATAAAGTATGTAGTACTGAAAAGTGTCAGGAGCATTGCAGAGGCCGAAGGTCATAATAAGATACTCAAAGTGACAAAAAAAAGTCCTGAATGCTGTCCTCCAGTTGTCATGCTTTCAAATTCTGACAAGGTTTTCGTTCTTACAATTAAGCAACTACAAGCCCCTGAGTCAACAATGGCTCATCTTTGTGAGCACACCTTCTGGCAGTTGTAACAAAATGGTAAGGGTAATGTAGGTAATGTAGGTGGTCTGGCCTAATGTTAAAGAACCAGGAACAGTGGAAGATAAAGAAACATTCTAACAGAATCTCACATAGTGGCCAGCTTCCCCACAGTAGAAGCAGATATTAGGCTGGTAGCAATGGTCCTTCTCTTTAGGTGACAAAGGTGCTCATAGAACACCCAGCAACAAAGGTTTTGATGGATCAACAGGTATAGCAACAGTGGCAGCAGCAGGTAGAGGCAGAGAAACAATGGTAAAGGACGGATGTGTCACTTTTGGCAGCAACCATGCAGAACAGACATGGTTGGATCTTTCAGTCCTGCTTTCTCCCAGGCATCTGTCAATTTGAATAGAGATCTTGATAAGTACTTCCAGGGAGTCAGGAATCCCGACACAAACCAGTTCATCTTTCAGAGAATCAGAGTCCAAGGCAGAACTGCCAGCGAACAGCAGCATTGTTCCAGTCAGAGTCAATATTCCACTTCCTGAACTCAGCCACATAATCCTCCACAGGCCTGCCGCCATTATGTGGAAAGTAGATTCAGTGGTGGCAAAACGATGTGGATCATCATAGAGCAGGGACATGGCCTCAAGGAAGGAGGAAACAGAGTTCAGATGGGGGCTATCTTTCAACCGTGGTGGACCCAGTGGAAAATGTACGAGGGTTGCAGCATAAAATATAACTTGCATGCGTTTAATGGTGCAAGGGATTTGCATTAATCTCCTAAAAAACGTTCTGGTGTGGGCACACCTGGCTTAGGTGATGGCAACAGAATGACAGGATGCAGAGCTGGTGCCTCAGCAGCAGGTGGAATAATCAGTGGAGGAAATAATGCAGAAGATGAAGTCTGTGATAATGATTCAAATTGACCCTCCAGCTGAAAGTAACTCTCTTTCAGACTTTTGACTAATTGGGTCAGAGAAAAAATCTGCTGGGAAAATTCTTCCAAATATGAGACCCCCTTTCAAACTCCGATTTGGCTGAGTGATACTGTCACATACTTTGGTGGAGTCTGAGTTGACAAGGGTGGCCTCCCTTGCAGCTCCAGTGCCAGAGCCCCTGGATGGCAGTACCAGACGACAAGCAGGGGTGAAGTCAGGAACAAACTGGGGTCAGTAACATGTGGGCGGTGAGGTACAAGGTGGCAGGCAGGAGCAGTAGTTGAAGAACAAGCCGGGGTCACAGGAACACAGCACACACACAAATGCACACAGATTCACATGGTCGTGAACACTTCTATGTGCCAAACTGTGCCCACTGTTGTGGAAATTTTACCAGGATGTGTTTTTAGTATATCGTAATATTGTCATCATGTGTCTCAGTGTCCGGATTTCTGCGTCACGCTCGATTGGAGCGTGACCCGGATTATTCGGCACTGGGGATAAACCATTGGAGTGGATATGCTTGGCGGAGCAATGTTCTCTTAGCGAGTGTGTGGATGCCAGCTAGGGCCCCTGCGCGGTGCGCGGATTTATTGGCGTGGCGTGTATGCACTTGCTTTGAGGACATAGTATTATTTAAGATACATATCTGCCTTTTTGAAAGGAACGTGCGTTCGTATTTCTGATGCGTCTGATCAGCGCGCTGGAAGTAGTATGGCATTGTCCCTGCAAATAAGCTCACATCCATAATCATAACTTTATTGGGCATTGCTCACTGCTCAATGCTGGATAAAGTTCGCTCCAGCGTTAACGGGAGATTAAAGAAGGCGTCGTCCATGTGCAGGCATGCTGCTTCTTTTGTGTAAGTGTTTTTGGCGGGAAATCCATTGCACATGGTTTCCCATTGTTAACAAATGTGCACGTGAAACATGAACTAGCAGCTGGAAACTGTGCACGGTGCTTCACATGTATGAGCATACACTCCCACTTTTCTATTGTCTATTCAGATGTATACATGTGTTTCATTGGCTGGCTCTGTGTTCTATTGATGTATGAGGAAGTGGTGGCTGTTGTGGCCATCACTTCCTGTTTTACCCCTATAAATAAAGAAGTCTTCCTCCAGTGAGAAGGACAGCGCCTGAGAATCTGACGAGACAACAGCGAGTGTCTGTGTTTCCTTATAAAGTGTGAGCAGAGAACTGTGCTTTTAAGCACAGCAGATTTAAATACGATATTAATTTCTATAACACCACGCACATGCGCAGGCTGATAGGCTTCCATTCATAGGAATCATAGTAACGTTATTGGGCATTGCTCACTGAGCAGTGCTGGATAAAGTTTGCTCCGGTGTTAATGGGAGATTGTGTTTGTGGGTCTGGAAAGATGGCGGCTGTGCATACATGTGGCAAGGATGAGTCATGTTCTGCTCATCTGTTATCACTTCCTGTTTGAGACATCACTTCCTGTTTGAGACATCACTTCCTGTCTGACATCACTTCTTGTCTGACATATATAAAAATAAAGTGAGTCAGGAGACCAGGTCTCTTGGTCGCTGGATCTCCAGCATGAAAGCATCACCGTTTTTTACTCTACAGAGGTACCTCAAGGCCTTGCACAAAAGAGCATAATACACATGCTTTTAAGCACGTGGAAATTCTTTGTGTTTGGCATGGATTTGTGCGTTTAACCAAGCGAAATTCCATAACAAGCGCTCATGCCAGGCTGGATCTGGCTTCCAGACGAAAGGTTTAAAAATAATTAGCTTACTTGTTTATTACTATATAGTCATAAAATCTCTTACCGATTAGACAAGTTCATATTAAAAGCAAACACAAGTTATGCCAACAACAAAACTTTATGCACAGTCTTTTTATTCATATTTTCAAATTTTCGATTTGCTGTTTGGACTTTTTAAAAAACCTCAAATTACCTAATACTCACACACACTCCCACTAAATAAATAACGCAAGGAGAAGCACATAGATTGTCTTTATTTGTTCTAGCTCCTAGCATGACCTGCTTGTCACATACCTTTTTTTGTTCTAGCTCCTAGCATGACCTGCTTGTCACATACCTTTTTTATGTAGATAGGGGCATGAAATACCTTTGTTTACAATGCAAAATAATTTCACCCCTTATGTTTACAAACAATTTGCACATGATTAGTAGAACAAGCAAGGACATGCTGATTACAGGTTTATTGGCTCCAGTTATATTAACAGAGATGTACAGAAGAACCTTGGACTTATTCAATGAAAATAACAGCAAAGTAGCTTTCCGTTCCAATGGTCTGTACAAGATTCAAGCAAAAAAAACTACAGCAAATACATTTATTTTTGTTTGTGGTACATGATCTATCATTCATGCTCTGAAAAATTATTGCCCATCAAAAAAAAACAAAAAACCTAACATGAAATACTGCATACTAAAGGCCCAACTACCTGATAGAAATTCCCACAGTGAGCGATTTGGAACTGCTCCAAGGGAGACTGACTCTGTACACCAGCACATAGACATTGGTTGCTAGGGAGTCTGCCAATATTCAGTCTGATTCACCGCTCAAAAGAAAAGAAATAATGTAGGCGCACTCCAATATCTCCTGCGTTCAGTTACCATTACTGTACCAACTAGGGATGTCCCGATACCGATGCTAGCATCGGTATCGGGCCCGATACAGGGCATTTTGACAAGTACTTGTACTTGTCAAAATGCCCCGATGCATAGCGCCGAAGCTTGCGTTTTTTTT
>NW_017308985.1:47606-82813 GCF_000935625.1 Nanorana parkeri
TCTGATATATACAGAACTCTGATATATACAGAAATCTGATATATACAGAACTCTGATATATACAGAAATCTGTATAACTCTCTACCAATCTCAATTAATCTGTCACTAACTAGAACTCTTCTAAAACTCTCTATCAATCTCAATAAATCTGCAATTACTAACTAGATCTCTCTCTCTCTCTCTCTCTCTCTCTCTCTCTCTCTCTCTCTCTGTATATCTGTATTGCTGTATATCTGTTTTGCTGTATTGCTCTATTGCTCGCTTGCTATATTGCTCTCAGCAGCCTTATATAGTGTGCTGCAGGGACTTAGCTGTGAGACATTATTGGGCAGAGCCATCTGCCCAATCATGGCTCTATATTTGTACTGAGCCCTGATTGGCACAGTCTTGCACCTGACCTGTGGTCAGGTGCAGGACTGTAGCCAATTGCCGCATCGGACGGCGCAGTGCATTGTGGCATGTGCCGCGGTCGAACAGACCGCGGACATCCCATAATGTTCGGCGAACGCTCGAACATGCTATGTTCGAGTCGAACATAGGTTCGGCTCGAACATGGTATGTTCGAGTCGAACATAGGTTCGACTCGAACGCGAAGCTCATCCCTAATCGGGACATCCCTAGTACCAACCAGTACAAAGTACCCACTAGAATACTCATTTTCTGATGTGTTTTCATCCAACAGCAAAAGGGCCTAGTCATAGTGATGGTGTAAAACAGAAAAGGGTCAAAGGTTGAACTTGATGGACCTGTGTCCTCAAATACTATGTAACTATTTATACATCATTGTTCCTTTCAAGCAAGATCTCCTAAAGGTACAGTAAAATGTTCACTGATAATGGGTTGGTTTTGAATTATTAGTAAACAATGGTTGTATGTTTAGGAGAACTTGCTTGGAAGGTATGATGATGTTTAAATAGTTCCATCATTTCCTGTTTTCCTTCATCTCTACAAATAAGCCCACGTGTGGACAAAACGCAACAGTTGAGGATCCTGTAGGGATCTTTGTACTGTTTGGTAGAGTCAAGTTGGTTTAATGGGAGAAATATAGGAGAGTGGCTTTGATTATTCTTTGGAATGGTGTACCTCATAGAACTGTTGGCCGTTTACACCCAAACCCATTGTCTTTGGTATCAGTTAGGGATGCACCGATACCTAACACTGATACAGAAAGTCCCATTAAAGAAGCCGGGTAGCATGTAGTGACTCACTAGGTGACGAGGAAGCATGGAGCCGGCTTTCTGGCCAATCAGGAAGCGCAGGGGGGCAGGTAATGACTCGCCGTCCAGCTTCCTGATTTGCCAGCTTCCTGACCAATCAGGAAGCTGGGCGGCAAGTCATTACATGCTGCCTGGCTTCCTGATTGGTCGGGAAGCCAGCTAAAGGCTCTTGATGAGGGAGCATGGAGCTGGCTTCCTGGCCAATCAGGAAGCCGGGCAGCGTGTAATGACTTGACCGCTTCCTACTAGTATCGGTATCGGTGAATCCCTACTATCAGGTTAACCCATACCATATTTATTTCTTCACATAAGCATTCGGCCAGGCATTTCTCACTCTATTGATTGCACTCCCCAATACAGTTCTAAGGGGTTGATTGCCCAAACAGCTCACCATATGCAGTTTCTCAGCCTTCCTTATGCTTTCCATACAACAGCTTCCAAATCCAAGGTTACATTCACATAGTGGCTGTGGCCACTGAACCCATGTAGATGATTGTGCACTGATGTGGGTGCAAGCATTCATGAATATTGTGGCCATGATCACTCAACTTGTTTAAGTGATTGTGCACTCTTATTCAATTCATGCAATGCAATCCTGGTTTGCCGTATGTGCTAAACATCCAAAAAGGTTGCCGTTGTGCCAATATTATGATATAAGAAGAGTCTGTACAATTATCTTCAAATCATCAGTGGGAAATGACAAAAAGAAAATAAAAATGTACATTTGTGAGGTGTTAGGGTGCAATACCATAACTTTTTATTTCAGTGACTCTTACCCATTCACTTGTTTGTATGCAGAAAGAGGAGAGCAAGTTTAGAGAGGAATGAAAACATATTACAGTTTAATTTGTATGAGATTTCCAGGGAATGACCTGGAAATAATATAATCTATACCAGTGATGCCAGCACACTGCAAACCAATGAAAATTGACCTCAATTTCTTTGGGTGGGATATCCTCCAATGAACTGGATGACTGGTGAATGATTTGAAGTATAGATTTCTTGTTGTAACTTAACCCTCTCCCTGCCACCGACGTAAGGCTTACGGCGGATCACAACTGTCTCCAGCTGGCCAGCTGAGTAAGCCTTACGCCGGTTGCTTTCTCCCTCCTGCTATAAGCTCATGGTTGCTATAGCAACCATGAACTTATATCAGAACAGTTCCCCCGATGGTCCCCTTTAAAATAATAGCTGTCATCAGCAGCTGAGAAGCCACTGATGATAGCTATGAACCAAAAATCTGTTCATTTTTTTTACCATTTCGCAAAAAGGCACAATTTAAAATTTACAAATATTTGTTTTTACTAAATCAATACAGTTTTATCTTTTAGATTTAGTCAGAAAATTATTTTTTTTGTGTGCACTGATAATGATTTTAATGTGTTTTTATCAATTTAATTGTGTATTTTTATCGGCTTAATATTGATTTTTCAAAAGTTTGCTCAATTATCGCAGGACCTACAAAATTAGTACAACCATCTTTTTATTCTACCGGGCCTGTACTTTCCAAAAAATATATGGTTTGGGATGTCCTTTACAAACGCTAGCAACTCAGCAATAGAGGATCAAAACAATGGGAAAAATTGCAAAAATGGCGTGGCCAGCTGGTGTAAAGCGTTCCGGAGGTCTTGGCAGCAAAAGGGTTAAACATTGTTCTGTTATTTAAAAAAAAATGAGAGGCAAAAATGAACTTACCTTTGTGTGTAACACGTTGAAATATGTATGCATTTTCTCCGGTAGTGAAGAACTTGAAATATGTGCAGTTAGAATCTACAATAAAAGTTACAAAGGCTTGATAAAAATCAGACAACTGGCAATACATAAATCACGATAACAATAATAAAGCACCACTGCTACAAAAACAATTGGTGTTTATATTTACATTTAGAATGATACATCTGTACTCTGTTCACATTCTTTTAAAATTATTATTTTTTAAATCAATATATTAAAAATATAAACCAAATATTCAGGTTTTTTTTCCTGTTGTTTTAGATGGGGTGTGAAGGTCAGAAGCACAGTCAGGTTTATATTGATGTTTTTATTATTCTTGGGAAGATTTCCAGTCACCTTTTTGTTCTCTTTTTTTCAAATAAAAAAAAGAAAGTGAGGGGAAAATCTCTTCAATGGAAACACACAGCGATAAAACCAAATTTTTAGTGGAGTAGACTAGAACCTTTGTCTGGCTTTTATCACTAAGGAATATACCCAAGAGGTGCTGGGAATTCAATACTGATTTGTATAGGGCAGTGAAGGGAAAACATTCCTTTAGAAAGCTCACGTGGCTCTGGTTAGCAAGCTTGCATGCAAACAGGATTACCATTCAATGGGTACCCAGAAAGTCACTAAAAGCATGGACCAACAGAAGGCACATCAGAACAAAATTGCAAAAGAGTCCAAATTGCTTTAATAGTTGACAAAAAAAATAGTTGCTCAAGAATGCCAGTCACCGCAAATAGTGTGAACGGGCCTTAAAGTGACATTAAACCCTCAGATTTTTTAACATAAACCAATACTGTAATCCATGCCTTACTGTAATCCATGGTTGTTTCCCTTCTCTTTGCTGCTCTTCCTTTTAAATCTGTATCTCTTCTCATGCTGGGGGAGAACTTCTGTTTTGCAGCAGACTGCCTTGTCTCTGAAATGGATGCATGGTGTCCGTGTGTAGGTTCACAACCTGAGCCAGCACTACAGGACAGGAAGAGGCACTCAGCTGCAAAGGGAAGTTCTCTCCAAGCATGAGGAGATACAGATTTAAAAGGAAGAGCAGCAAAGAGAAGGGAAACTACCATGGATTACAGTAAGGCACACATTACAGTATTGGTTTATGTTAAAAAATCTGAGGGATTAATATCACTTTAAGCTGACTGACAGCACAACCCTCATGCCTCCTAGCAGAGCCTCTCTTCTCTTTGTCTCCATTACAAGTTTCCCCTCTCTGGGAGCCCATCTGTCTTTAATAGGCAGGTCTAAAGGGTAGGTAGCTGCCCTCCCAAATTAACCCCCTTTTAGCTCTACCCCTGGTTGGCTTCCTACTTATACGTATATCCTTACTCAATCACAGAAAAACAACTTCCGATAAATGTGTTTAAGCAGGTGTTTGTTATCATTTCAAATGTTCTGGGATTATCTAAATATGGAAATTAGAGATGTGTTATTGAAGCTTGACTTTGAATTAAACTCATTTTAATTGACTACTGTATTAGTGGACTGCCAAACTGAATCAGCTGCAATTGGTGTTTTATTAAAGGAGAACTATGAGGCGAGTGCTTTTCACTCACCTCATAGTTCTAGCCGACCTGTGACAATGAGACAGTCACAGGTCGGCTCAGTAGATCGAGAAGTGAGCGAACACATACCAGCGTTCGCTCACCTCTCGATCCTGTCACAGCTCTCTGCCCTGATAGGGGAGGGGCTGGATTCCCCCCTCCCCACTCCGATCCGCCAGCGCTGACTTGTGGATCAGACAGGGAGGGGGCGTGTACAGCTGGCTCTGCCTCTAGATAGGCAGAGCCAGCTGTCACTCGCACAGCTGGGCGGATCCAGACATAATTGTCGGGGATCCGCTTCAGCTGCGGCGCCTCAGTATACCGCAAGCTGCAGCTCGCGGTATGCTGAGCTTAGGGGGATGGAGAACTATGGGGAAAAGCCTTAACCCCATAGTTCTCCTTTAACCTTTAAACTGCCAGCAGAATTCCAACACCAAAATGCATTGGCTTAAAACAGTGTCCCCACAACATTGGCATTAAACACTGTCACCACAGAACTGGCTTGAAACACTGTCCCCACAGAACTGGCTTGAAACACTGTCTCCTGAGGACTGGTTTGATACACTGTCCTTACAACATTGGCTTAAAATACTGTCCCCACAGGCCAAATTGCTATACTGCATGTATAGTAGTGTATATTAATAATAAAAGCTGGTTCGCAACTCGGAAGCACTTAGAGGTTTAGCCATAGTTTAGATCAGGTCTAATTTGTAATAACATCAGGGTTTTCAACTGGCAGAACACCATGAATATTGGAGCAGCCTGTCTGTCACTGCCTATGATGTATTTCACACTCTCTGATCTCCGACTCTAAAGCCAACACATTTTGTAGCTCCGGTTTTTCATCAGGGTTATGGTGGAGGCAGATGGATTAGCATTCAAAGCAGATGCATTTTGAATTGAAGAATGCATTGACTATATCCATTTGTAGATCCATTTAATATCCATTGTAGCTGCAAAGATTTAACTTTATCTTTGTTGTAGCTTCATATCTCATGTTTTCTTTGTATAGTGATAGTGTAAGCCCCATCAGAATGTGTGTAATGCCAGCTGCATCTTCAGATAATCTACAAAGAGCCATTGTAAAGTATGAATAACTTCACATATGACAGTCCAGGTTTCTTTACAGCTAAAGTTAATGTCTCACAAGGTCTTTTTGTCATTCCTGTTAAAAAAAACAGGATGTTTGGAAAGTTCTATCATCATGATCTATGTATATCCAATGTTCAGTGCATGTTGGACAACAGACATTAGCAAAGGATTGACTGGATGTCTCTGTACCTGCCACACTTCCATGCATTTGTGCTATGTTTTTGGTGGGCTATGTATACCATTTCTGAGCATTAGTGAGCTTATGACAACCCCTATGTGCTGCATTGATAGTGATGCAATTTTTCTGGGGTCAAATCTGTTCAGCCTTATTTCTATAAATATCTCTAGACAGTCAATGGAGAACCATATTGAATCAGTCACATTTTTCAGTGACGTTTATGGCAATTTAATGACATCTTTGTAAATAATTTTAACTTTAAAATGTTGTATGGGCCTTGTGCCACCATAATCCATATCATGCAAACCAATAACTGCTTTGGGTAGTTCTCTAGTACCTGATTTCCCCATTTTTAAATTACATAATTTACAATGTTTAACATCTGCCTTCCCTTATTTTCAATGATAAATCCAAATTGTGATAGTGTTCTTTTTATAATACAACCACAGTTACATTTTCCTGCACTGGTTGCTTTAAAACAAATATCAAATCATTAATTTTATCAGTGGTTCACCATTGATTATCTATGGTAACCCACAATATTGAATCCCACACCTAAATCTACATTTGTATATTCATGGGCCTACAAATGAAAATGTAAAGCAAAACTAAAAATATGAACATTGTTAGCAGGTACAAGTATAGTAGGACGACATAACCTCAGTGCACATATACATGAGTTACAGGACTGCCAATGGCTGACCTGGACAAAGTTAGACCCTAAATAAAATAGGAACAAGATGTCAGAGACTGTGTAAGGAGTAATGAGAGGTAGTGTTGACCTCACATTGCTAAAGGAGGGCACATTAGAGGGCAAGGGTGCCATAACTGGCAAATATATTGCGCATACTTCCACATTATGGCAACAGCTCCAGGGACCCACTGCAGATTTAGTTCTGCTTTAAGCTTAAAATCCTCAGTCGCATCAGTTGGCATTTGTCTAGAGCTGCAGCTAACGATTATTTTCAAAATCGATTAGTACCTCACCAATGGCTACATAAAGTAAATTAAGAGACTAAAACTTAGGCTAGCAATGTCTAATATTAACATTATATTACATTTTATAAATATACACATTTATCACTGATATGTATCTGTATACTGCACATTCCCAGACATCTACAAAGTTATGCACTAATAATATACAACAACATACTGTATACATTCCCAGACTTCTGCAAATCCTTGCTGCGAGTTTATGAAAGACACGCAGCCCAACCAATTTGCGTTCTTATCTGCGTCAAAAGAAAAACATGGCTGTGCAATCATCCTGCAAACATTTCAAGGCTGTGCCCGTGAATGAATGAAAACCAGGCATTGAGCTGTTTCCACATTTACAGGTCTTGCAATAGCCTTGCTAAAGGCATCTCCATTCTGCAGCACTCAGTTCCAGTGTGATTCTGAGTTTGTGTGGGCGTCCTGCATAAGCTTCACCTGCAACTGGTACAAGAGATAACAGCATGCTGCTGCAGTCAGAATTCTAAGGTGGAAAAGCCTTCATCGGAAAAAGAGAAAATGGAAGAGCGAGCCAGCTTGTTGTAGCAGGAAGCACGATCACAATACTTCCTGAATCCTTATCTCTTACTCTGCCATGTACACATTATTTTGCATGCTTCACAGAAATCTGTGCATTATTTTCATATTAACTATAAATATGACATCCTCTTCCTTCTTCCTTGAGACATGTGCATCTCCATTTAAAGAGTAAAGTCATGATCTGTTTCTGCACAGAATTGTTTTTTACATTCTTAATAGCTGCTTCTATTGTGTTCAGCTTGGGATCAGATTTTCAATGCTGCAACCTTAAACAACTTTAACATTAAAATGAGCATGATCCAGGCACGGTGATCTGAGCACGGAGAATTTCATCAAATTCCAAAACTTTAAAATAGACAAATCGGAATAACACCTACTTTATATTTTTACATGTTCTCATTCACATTGCTGCTTACATTTTGAAGTGCTTTGTACTTGCTTAAAAATGCTACCAGTTTACTCTAATTAACACTTTCAGTCCTGTGCTGGCAGATTTCATTATCAGTTGTAAACTATAGTTGACCACTGTCCTAACAAAGGGTTAAAGACTTAGAATCATTGTATGTTAAGGAGATGTTCAGTCTGTACCTTGGTTTGACCATCTAGTTTCACTTGCAAACTACTTTGAGTACCTTTTAATCTGCACAAAGGTCTTCACCAAAGAAAAAGTAATGAAATATATTTTAAAAAATGATTTATGGGCATGCTGTGTGAATGGGAAGGCATAACAAACATATAGTGGAGTTTTCTCAAATTTGACTGCAAACGTTAAACTACACTTTAAGCAAAACACAAAACCTGGTAATAAATATGCTGCATGCCTTTTTATGGTATTTTTTTTAAGCACTGTGAGAAAGCAAATTTATTTTACATAACATTTTGGAACTTTAGCAGAAAAGTAAAGTAGTTGTAAACACTGATAGAATGATATTTGCTAAAGCACTGTGCATCATAAACCCTTACCATTGTCTAAAATAAAATTCTTGTTTTTACCCTAATTTTTATTATTTGTTGAATCTCAGTGCTGCTGATCCCCTGCAGGCTCTTTTCAGTCACTTGCTATCTACAGGTATGTATTCCAGTAATGGCAGCGGTGGGTGGGTTTTTTCAGGGTACATTTTCTGATGGAACAACAGTTGACCATGCAAATGTAATGTGTTTTGAAACAGCACTTGTAGTCTCCATCTAAAGCTCATGTTACAGAAGAGCAAAGAACTAAAAAAATGGGAAAGCCAGGACTCCAATACACGTGACATTTTTTTTTTCCCAAAAGGAATGCAGAAATAAAAAACAGGACTGAGATTTGGGGAACTCGCAGGTCATCTTTGAGTTTATTGAGTCATCTTTTGAGAATATTATTGCACCCTTATAAAGGTGACTTGCTAGTCCCTAAAATATCGGCCTGGCTTTTCCTTTTTTTTTTTTAAAGTGAAAAAATTTTGAGGATTTTGGATGCTGGCTTCTTTCATTTTTGTCCAGGTTAGCAACAAAAGAGAACAATTTAGAGATGGGGTGGGAACATTGTCACCCTATAACAATAAGAGCCCAAACGAGGAGCTTCATTGCAGGATCACCACCTCTTCTTTACTGAAAGCTGCAAATTTAAAAAAGACTGAAAATTACCTTTGACATTAAAGTTTTCTATGAGATGTTAGAGTCTATGTTTAGATAAACTTTATAGCTTGTCTTCTACTTCTACTTTTATTTTATTTTTACAGATTATATTTGTTTTCAAGAGTGAGAAATAACAATTACAAAGAGAAGAATAAATTCAACAAGAAAAAGCAAGCATTAGCCCTTTCTCTATAAGTACAAGATCTGCCCACAGCATTCTCCAAAGCTAGTCTTCCAATGGGCGGTCAGATATTGGGAGCAATAGTAGAGAGACGGCAAAGTGTATACAATAAAACTAAGAAACCAGGGAAGAAAGGGAGAGGGTAAGTAGGGAAAAAAAGAGAGGGACCACTTTGCCTTCCTGGCGGTATGATTTTTTTCCCCTTTATCCTCTCTATCTTTTTTTGGTTGTTTTTCAAATTTCCCACAGGTTCCGCGCCCTGCGACATGGACGCTCGCAAGGGACGGAACCCTGAAGACGGCAGGGGCCGGAGGACACAGCGTGGATCGCGGACAAGGTATGACCTACGCTGTATTCCCGAGTGTGGCTCGGGGTTACCGCTTTGTTAACCCCTAGCCACACTTGGGAATAACAATGGATATGCGCTGAAATACGCCCCACAGAAGCTCTTCTACTTGTTTGGGCATAGGGCGTTTTTCAGCGAGTTTCCACCGGCTGAAATACGCCCAGGTGGGAATCATGCCCATAGGAAAGTATGGGATTTCACTTGCTGAGCGTTTTTCAGCGCTTCGATCAGCGCTGAAAAACGCCCAGGTGTGAACCAAGCCTTAGAGGACAGAAAAGACTCCAGGGAAGAGAACAAACAGGAGGGAAGGGGAGCAGGGGTACTCAGTCAGGAAAGCAAAACCCTGTAGCAATACAGGTGAAACTCGAATAATTAGAATATCGTGCAAAAGTTCATTTATTTCACTAATGCAACTTAAAGGTGAAACTAATATATGAGATAGACTCATTACATGCAAAGCAAGATAATTCAAGCCGTGATTTGTCATAATTGTGATGATTATGGCTTACAGCTCATGAAAACCCCAAATCCACAATCTCAGAAAATTACTATATTACATGCAATCAATAAAACAAGGATTGTACATAGAACAATATCGGACCTCTGAAAAGTATAAGCATGCATATGTACTCAGTAATTGGTTTGGGCCCCTTTTGCAGCAATTACTGCCTCAATGCGGCGTGGCATGGAAGCTATCAGCCTGTGGCACTGCTGAGGTGTTATGGAAGACCAGGATGCTTCGATAGCGGCCTTCAGCTCTTCTGCATTGTTCGGTCTCATGTCTCTCATCTATGCAATGCCCCATAGATGCTATATGGGGTTCAGGTCACGCGAGTTTGCTGGCCAATCAAGCAAAGTAATCCCACGGTCATTGAACAAGGTTTTGGTGGTTTTGGTACTTTTGGCAGTGTGGGCAGGTGCCAAGTCCTGCTGGAAAATGAAGTCAGCATCCCCATAGAGCTCATCTGCGGAAATCTCCTGGTAGACGGCACAGTGGACCAACACCAGCAGATGACATGGCTCCCCAAATCAACACAGACTGTGGAAACTTCACACTGGATTTCAAGCATCTTGCAGTGTGTGCCTCTCCATTCTTCCTCCATACTCTGGGTCCTTGGTTTCCAAATGAGATGCAAAATTTGCTCTCATCAGAAAAGAGGACTTTGGACCACTGAGCAACAGACCAGGTCTGTTTTTCTTTAGCCCAGGTAAGACGTTTCTGACGTTGTTCGTTGTTCAGGAGTGGCTTGACGAAGCCATTTGAAGCCCATGTCCAGGATCCGTCTGTGTGTGGTGGCTCTTGATGCACTGACTCCAGCTTCAGTCCACTCCTTATGAAAGTCCCCAACACTTTTGAATGGCCTTTTCCTGACAATCCTCTCCAGGCTGCGGTCATCCCTGCTCCTTGTGCACCTTTTTCTTCCACACTTTTCCCTTCCACATAACTTTCTATTAATGTGCTTTGATACAGCACTTTGGGAACATCCAACTTCTTTTGCAATTACCTTTTGAGGCTTTCCCTCCTTATGGAGGGTGTCAATGATGGTTTTCTGCACAACTGTCAGGTCAGCAGTCTTTCCCATGATTGCGATTCCTACTGAACCAGACTGAGAGACCATTTAAAGGCTCAGCAACCCTTTGCAGGTGTTATGGCTTAATTAGCTGATTAGAGTGGGACACTTTGAGCTTAGAATATTGCACCTTTTCACAATATTCTAATTTTCTGAGATTGTGGATTTGGGGTTTTCATGAGCTGTAAGCCATAATCATCACAATTATGACAAATCACGGCTTGAACTATCTTGCTTTGCATGTAATCAGTCTATCTCATATATTAGTTTCACCTTTAAGTTGCATTAGTGAAATAAATTAACTTTCGCACAATATTCTAATTATTCGAGTTTCACCTGTATAATGACAGCTCAAGCAGAGAGAAACTCCAATTCAGTCATCATAAGGAAGAGAAGGGCTATTGCATTGGATAATGATGACATAATAAATATCGAAGGGTTCCCGATATCACAGACTGGGCATAATGATCATGGAGATTGGTCTTAAGCTCCTCTATTCATCACAGCTTCTGTTTCTACTTAATATGGGAACAAATTAGCCATTGCATACAATGCAACTGTGTTCTGTACTCAACTGGAGGGAACTGAATGGTAACTCTCTATGGAGGATTTGGGATAACTTCTAATCAGAAATAGAATGGTAAGAGTACATGACCTGCAATTACATAAAAATACTGGCAATTGTGATCCTGACTAGCATTGTAAGAAAAAGTACCCATATGCGGTCTAACTTTCCCGATCTGTCAATGTACATTGGTCAAGATTGATGGGGAGAGTTATACATATATATGCAGTCTCAAAATTTTGAGCTTAAATCTGAGCCGCATTGAAGTCTATGGGAGGCAAATCTTGAAAATCAATTCTGGCCATTACCATGTCTAATAGAAGGTTGTCAAACAAAAGGCATGGGGAGCTGGGCAGTGCCATTAGGGCAATGTACCAATGCAAAACAAAAATTTACAAAATACTGTATAGTAGGTAGAGGGTCCACCTTTTTATGCAACTTTGAAGATGACATGGAAAAAACACTTTTATTTTAAAATTTGATTGGGAGATGCTTTCAAGCTATATAAGGACTTAAGGAACAGTGAGTTTTTCACAGACCACAACAATGACATTTTGTTCTGGCATTACATATTTTGGATGTGTAAATTGCTTTTTTAAAATATTTAGATTGTCTTAAATACAGCATCAACACCCTAATCTGACTAATTTTAACTTGAAAAAAAGGCTTGTTTTTAGATAGTTTTGGCTGCAGCATCTTATTTTTTTTTCCAGTGGTAATAGGCCTGAATTCCACAGTTAGTGGTATCATCTAACAGCATTGATAACTTCAAAAAAACATGGGGTTTGTAAAATATACAGGGGTATGGAAGTCCATATTGACATGTACACACATACACCCAGAGAAGCATACACATACTGTGTAGGTTGAATTGGAAGTAGAAGCCACAACAGATCTAAAAACTATAATAGAGTTTACTCTTAAAAAATTAAGCTAATTTCATACTAATTGGCCAGTGACAAAACAGTTGTACAGTATAGTTTGTGACCTTTTTTCACAGTACCACACTTTTTTGTCAACAAAAACTTCAATATCACAACCCCACATTCCAGGGATAGGGCAGATTTTACTCTGAAATAAAAATTAGAGTCCTATATTTCAGAGATAAAATGTGAATTTGCAGCTGCTAGGAAAAATTCACTGCTCTGCATCTGGGAGGAGGGTCTCCACAGGCTGTATCGCATACCTATTTCCATAAGGAAAGACAGATGGGCCCTTCCTCTTAAAGGTGAGGCCTGACTACCACGCTGTCTCTTAGATGCAGAATCTGCTCGTCCCCTACTAGCTGTGCTTGAACAACCTCTGCCTCTCCCTTTAGGCCTCCCAGAAATTATTAAAACAAGAGATTGGCCAACTTTATTATCATAGCGATAGGGGGATTAAGGATGTGTGTCTCTTACAAATGTGGTGATTTGGTGCACTAAATTGTACCACAGAAGTATGGAGTGATGCTTTGCCTGTGTCAGAAACTATTTCACACTAATGATCCCAAAATAAAAGACCCTAGCATAATAATATTAAAACAAAATATACCTCCCTAACAGGATAAAACACAAAAACTACAACCCTTAAACACTAAACCCCAACCCTATATATATATATATATTATACCAAACTGAAACTAAAAAAGAAAGAGAAGACTGTTCCTCTAGACTGGTCTTTAAGAAAAAAAAAATCCCAAAGCATCTTGCAATTCTCCATCCGATACAAATGAAAAAGCGCTACGGAATCCTACTGCTACACCACAATATTTGCATCAGACAGAGTTAGCAAACAAAACAGGTAGGTATTCTGTGAGATAAGAGTCTAGGTGGGACAGACATTTCAAAGTGTGTCAATCAAATAAAATATATTTCCCGTCATGGCTTGGAAAACTGTATGCCTCCAACATAATCCTATGTGATACCATAGTTTTGGATACATTGCAGAGCAATATTAAATATATGTATAAAGTTTTATACAAAGCAAGGGAGAAAGTTGGACAAGAAAGTATGGCTCTACGAGGGGGCCAAAAATATCAACCAGTGGTTATGGTGGGTGCTCTGGAGTGGCTAGAGTCCAGTCAACAGAGTTCATGGAGTGTCATGAATGAGCTTCAGCCCACTCCAAGCCTGGTTCAATTTTCAGATATTTAAACATAAAAAAACTTTAGAATACCAAAAACCAATAACAAATTAAGTACAGACTGAGGTTACACAGACTGGTGGTTATACTGTCTGTCGCCTGGAGAGACATTTAGAGATTTAAAACACCACTGACTGGTTTGATCATAAGAAACAGATATTATTGGAACTTAAGTGCAAGACCAAATAGGGAAAGTTGGAGAGGGAGGAAGAGGGGGGCGAAAAAAAGTGTGTATGCCAGGTTTAATGGGGCATTGCCACTGCGGATTCAGAGGGAAGGGTCCAAACTCCATGTAGTGATGATTTAGATTAAGCTGGGTGAACTCTATCTTGAGTTGCTGACCTCAGATCTAGTGTTCAGATGATCAGACCATGATGGAAGTGATGGGGCTTGGATATCCAGTGCCAAACAGAAGTCTATGAATTCCGCTGGATAGCGAAATGTGGCAGGTCTGCCGTCTTTGTATGCAGGGCCCTCCGGAGTTTATTTTTTTGCCACGTCTGGATAGATAGTGATCTAAGGTCCACTCAAATTGATGCAAGGAATGCTTCTGATCTTCTGAATAATCTGTTCCTTCTTTTCATAGTAATGGAGGATATGATATTAGGTTCTGCGGACGCAGTGTTCCATGCACTCTGTCAAGGCAGAGTTCAGCCATTCTTTCATAGACTAACGGGGGTTATTCACAAAAAGGTGAAGAGTTTGAAGAAGGCAGGAGAAGTGAACAATCTAGGACAACACAGCTGAACTGGAGAATGTTTCCAAATCAGCTATTTTGACCCATATTGTTCACTTCTCATTCCTTCTCCAAACTCTTCACGCTTTTGTGAATAACCCTGTAAATGTTTCGAATCCCTCTAACAGTGATTGGTAGTTCAGGTTCTCTGGTGGCTTCAGGATGTCCTTGTGTGCAAGGTGTTAAGTTAAGACCTGTTTTCCGGATCCTCTATTTTAAACAAAAGGAATTTGTGGAGGGAGCTGTGTTGGTTTGACGTTTGCTGTAAATACTGAATCGCCTAAGAATGTGATGCTTGGGTGGGTTCAATATCTTCAATGTCAAATATTAAGTGTTTCAGAACACTTCTTACCGTGGATGCTTCAGATTTCATGTAATTGTAAGACACACGGGTCTACATCCTTTGTGTCACAATCTTTTTCATTAGGTACCTCTAACTGGTCTATGGGTCTAGGCTGTACATCCACCACGTATTGAGATACTGTTGCTATTTGGGACTTGGGATTTAGACATATTTCACATGCATGAAAAAGTATATTTAAGCTAGATCCACTTCAAGTGCATGTATGCAAAGTAATTGCTAGTAGCGGTTAGTCAAATTCAACTAGAGTGGAAAACTAATGCAGCCACCATATCTAAGCACTGGCACCTGCAATATATTACAAATTTTTCGGGGTTTAGAGACACTTTAACTATTTTAGAAGGTTGTAAAGCACTTGTTTATTCCAAGTAGAAAACCTTTGTTTTTTTCTATCCCTAATCATGCTTTAATGCTTTTAAAATGACATGCGTCTGGTTTTTTTATTTCAGATTTTTAAACGTTCATGACAGTATGATGTGCCCTTCCACTAATGTTTGCAGACTTCCCACATGTAAAAGCAGTAGTGAATTTCTTATGTTTATATACTGTCTGCCTAACTGCAGGCTGATGGAGACCTTTGACTAGAAATCCCTTTGTAACAATTCAACCCAAACAGCTTTTCATCTGATATCCTCTGAAATTTTTCATGATTGCATTTCAGCAGAATTCTGGTTTGAAGTAGAGCTGCAACAGTTAATCGATTTAGTCAATTAAAATCGACAATTGAAAACGTTACCAACGTTTTCGATCGTCGATTCGTCGGCTATCGATTGATTTCCCTGTTCGGGGCTCTACACGCGGCCTGAAGCACACGCTGCTCACTTCCCGCTGCGCCCACAGGACGCATAAGCCACGCCCACCGCACGCTGCTCCCGCCGTGCCGACAGGACGCCAAAGCCACGCCCACCGCTGAAGCCGCGCACGCCGCTGCTCTCCTCCTCGAAAGGTAACAAAAACATTGTGACATGCTTTATATCCCATTGTGTGTGAAACCCATTGCTGGATTTATTGGAATACCAGACTCTAGTTATTTTCCTTAAAAAAAACTGTTATCTATATTGTATTAATAACCTTAGTCCGAAGACTTCCGGTTGCGGCGCCTGATGTAGTGGCCGCAGAGGGAAGAGCTCCCGCACTGCCAGGGCAAAACCGCATATAAAATCTTACATCAGCTTATCTGAGTTGGCCCAAATATGCCTTCTCTTACTACTAATACTCGCAGTTGGGCATATGGATAAATTCCTTGCCAAACGCCGAGCTGGACCTCGCCCTGAAGGGACACCGACACGGATCAAGAGAGCGCAAAATCAACCCAAAATGGCCGCGACGCCTGACCTACGGGATGGTAGTCTATCATCAGAGGATGATATGCCTACAGCCTCTGATTCCAGCAGAATCGCGGCAGAAGTAGCGAAGCTGCTTCGCCCCACTTTACAAGAAGTGGTTCACAAAGCGGTTTCCAAGGGTATTCAATCTCTTCGGCATGATATCATGCAACAGGCCCAGAGGATTTCCGAGGCCGAAACCCGCATTGCCTCCCTAGAGGAGGGGGTCGACTCATCCCTATTACAACTAGATTCGGCCCAGCAGCAGGTTGAAATCCTGCAAGAACGAGTTGATGACTTAGAAAATCGCTCGCGTCGAAACAATGTGAGGGTCGTTGGCCTGCCGGAATCATACTGCCCGTCGCTATTGCAGTCCATCTGCGCTCATAATATACCAGATATCCTCGGCATAAACCCGAACTGCAAGGTGGAGAGGGCTCACCGCGTGGGACCCGCTAACCCCGAACGGAAGGCTCCGCGACAAGTTATCGCTCGCTACTTGTATTATAATGACCGCATGGCGGTACTTCAGGCCTTTCGCACCAAGAAGGAGCTTTTCCTGCATGGGCATCGGCTTCTCATATTCGCAGACTATTCAGCAGATGTTACCAAAAAACGTAAGGCATTCAGTAAACGAAAGCCCTCGGGGCCTCCTCCAATGGTAAATCCCCTGGCCCAGACGGATATACCAATGAATTTTATAAGATGTTACTCGAACAGGTGCTACCCACCCTGCATAGAGTTTTCAATGCAATGTGGCAGGGAGGTGAATACCTCAAGACAGGCACAGGGGCATACATAAAATTAATTCCAAAAAAAGACAGAGATCCCACTCACCCGGGATCTTATCATCCCATCTCTCTCATTAACGCTGACGCCAAGCTGATGTCGCAGATAGTGGCGGACAGACTAGCAAACATTCTTCCACACTTGATCTCTCCAGCCCAGGTAGGTTATGTTAAAGGTCGCTCCGCAGTGTCCAATATTCGTAAGGGATTGGCTGTTTTGGAATATGCCAAATCGCATCCAGCATCACCCGTGGCCCTTATTTCAATAGATGCCGAGAAGGCTTTCGATAGTATTCAATTTCCGTGGCTCTACAGAGTGCTGGATGCCATGGGGTTTTCGGGACATTTCAAGTCCTTTGTGTCCTCACTATACGCAGCTCCGTGTGCCCGTGTGTGTACTCCAGGATACATATCTTCCTGCTTCCCGTTGCAGAGGGGTACCAGGCAAGGGTGCCCTTTATCTCCTTTATTGTTCAACATTGCCCTGGAACCCCTGTCTCTATATTTCCAAGAAGCCTCAACCATATCTGGGATACCCTTTCATTTATCTCAACTTAGAATTATGCTTTTTGCAGACGATATTATACTGTTCTCCACAAACCCAGCCAGAGATTTACCGCACATCCAGGAGGTTTTCACGACCTACCAAAAATTTTTGGGGTTAACAATTAACATCTCTAAATCTGAAGTTCTCCCACTGACCTCACCTGCTGCCACCTCACTAGCTTCTTCCACAACATTTAGCATAGCAAAGAGCTATATCACATATTTGGGCCTTCGCATAGGAAAAATCCCCTCTTCTCTATATAACCTAAACTACCCCCCTCTGTTAGAAAAAATACGCAACGAACTGACTTCATGGAGGGATCTCCCCCTCTCGTTATTTGGCAGGATTAATTTAATCAAAATGGTCTCGTGTGCCAGTCTTTTGTATCCAATGCAAACCCTGCCCATACTGCTAAAACAAAGGGATGTTACAATCTTAAATAAGGCGCTCTTAGCTTTTATGTGGCAGGGGAAGAAAGCAAGAATTTCCATGAAAAAACTGTTCTTGCCTAAGATTGAAGGGGGAATGGCACTCCCAAACGTACGGCTATACAATTTGAGTTGTCTGATGAGACATTCCATGGACTGGATCAGCTCTTCTTCCCACTACTCCAATTTTATGTTGGAAACGGAGATGGTTCACCCATGGAGGCTCCCTTCCCTTCTTCATTGCCCTCTCCCCACCCTCTCCCCTCTCCTCCGTTCCAACATCCTGGTACGCGACACAGTGGTGGCATATAGTGGAGGGAAAACACAAACTCTTAAAATTAAACCCCTACTTTTCACGCCATCTGGGTATTAGGGGCAATCCTTCGTTCCCACAAGGCGAGGAATATGAGGCCTTTGCACAATGGGAAAAACGTGGGGTCTCAAACTTTATACAATTACTGTCTACTGACACCAAAAAATGAATATCATTCCCAGAATTTAGAGCTAGATATCACGTTCCGGTTAGGGACTTTTTACACTTCTCACAAGCCATGGCGCATATGAAAAAACTCAGCCCCACTTATTCGCAAGCCATCGCAACAACGCCCATAGATAGACTGATCTCCACAGGTGGGAGATCCATATCAGACCTTTATACATATATTAGACAGGCTAATACTCCCTCCCTGCTTCACTCTAATCTCGCTAAATGGCATGATGATATTCCTACGGAAAACATTGTTGAAAAAATATTAAAAGGATACCATAAAACGTGTACAGTAATGATCAACGAACAGTGGAGAGAAACTCAATATCGAATCATTCATAGAGCATACTATGCCTTTCAGATCAAACGCCAACAGGGTGGAGACACAACTTATCTGGATTACTGCCCTAAGTGTAAGCTGCCAGCCACTCCCCTGTTTCACTAATGGACTAAAAATAACCTTAGTCCATTAGCTGTTGAAAACCATTTGTTTAATAACGATACTCAGATGTAAAATGCTGAGTGTGTTGTTTGTTAAATACATTTAGCCATAGCTACAATATGCCTATTTCAGCTTAGATGACAATCAGATCACATTTTAAAAGTTATGCAGAGTTGCAGAAACAAAAATCACAAATTCACAAACTTTTTCTTCCCCTCACCATAATTATAGAGCCTGAATATACACACGTTCTTTCCAGATCAAAATAAACACTAATTAGCCACAAAATGGTAAAACAAGATTATTTCCCATTTCCGTAAACTGAAGCTGTAATGCCAGTTAGCACTCATATATAAAGAGAACATTGCTTTTTGATAGTGTAATTTACTATAATCAATGCAGTAGAAGAGTGGATACAATTAGTGGAATGCAATATGTCAATTTTTAGTGAACCGCAAAAATAAAGAATCAGGTTCCATTCCTACTCCCAGAGTATTTTACGTGTCAGACATACTTCCCTGCTATTTTAGGCAACGCATTTTTATGCTCATCCATTCTTTGTCTCCACCCTCTGAAACAATAAACATAAATATAACACACCCCTTACAGCTTATAGTAACATAGCTGCACAGCTGGCCTTACATTCCATGGTATGTCATGTCATTGACAGGAGGGATTAGAAAAACTATAGTACGATATTTGTTCTATGAGAAGCTTTTAACAGTTTGTCCCTTGCTTCCTTCTTCATTAGTGGTGTGCACTTTCAAATTCCTGTGGAGCTAAAGTATGGAAATACATTACCACATACAGAGCTTATAGATGTTTCATGTTTTGAAGGCATCCACATCTTGTGCATGCAAACAGATGGCTTCATTGCTAAGTTTGAGTCTGCTAGCGTTAGCAAGATGTCTGGGCATCATGTGACAAGAGAAGGAGTTGTCAGATAGATATTCATTGCATACCTCCTTTCCATGGTGTAGAGAACAGTGGTATTGGAATGCTCTCCGCACTGGAGCATGCACATAAGCTGCTGCAAAATGGAGTGTCCTATCAGAAAAGAACTCCAGGCTACAATGTTAAGCATAAATAAACTATCCACAGCCCACTGAAAATGTAATGCTATATAACTGAAGTTACTTTTCTTATTTTTTTGCCCTTATAAAAAAACATAAAAATGACTGGGTGCAAGATTTGTGGCAAACGACTGACGTTTGTGTCACAAATCACTTCCTTTCATGACCTTTTATTGATACCAAGAGAGTAAAAGTCATGGAGCATAAATGAACAAAGCAGGGATTAGATCACATGCTCGTGTGCTACTTTTGGTTGATGTTGTTCAGACTGTAGACCTTTTTAACTGCTGTAGCCTCCATTTCCTGTGTTTAGCTAAAAATCTGATCCACATGACAAGATACCACACTGTTTTCTGTTAGGAATGAACGCTGTAAACATCTACTTTGGAATCCATGTAAGGGAACTGTTTATTTCTGTCAAAGGATCTGTATTTCTGTCCATCAAGTCCTGAGATTTACACAGCCCCCTCCCACAGCACAACCAGGAGGATGATACTACTCACAGTTTAGGGACACCATGGCATCCTCGCTCCACCCTTGCCTGTTGTGCAAATTTGCATGCAGCACATCTGCTGCTGTATAGGAAACTGCAAATGGCTGATGGCAAGCAAATCAAATTTTAATGATTTATTATCGAATATCTAGCTGCATTAAAGAAGAAGTGTTTGAAGAGGGAAATGCACTCGCAGACGTCACGTGCCAGCTCTATAGATTGAGAAATGAGGGATCAAGAACCACTGAAGGCTCAGCTCCCAGTCTTCTCCCTGCAGAGAGAAGTGACCGTCAATCATGGCTCCCCGCAAGGATAAACCCCCTCCCCCCTTTTCTGATCTTCCAGTGATTATTGGAGGAATAGGCAGGGGAAGGGGTGGGCACAGTTGGCTATGGCTCTACAGAGGCTGTGTTAGCTGTCAATCAGGCAGTGGGGTGGATTCTGACAATATTATCTGAATTTATCCTGGCTGCAGCATGACTTTGTAGTGGGTAGTAGCCCGGTAGATGCTGACTTTGGGTGACAGGAGTACACTAGTAAATCTAATCTGGTGACCCATAAGAGGACTAAAGCCATGACAAAGTTTTGGCTTTAGTTCTCTTTTAAGGTGTGTCCTATGTCTGCCTAGAGTCCAATCTTAAGGAAATAGCATTATGTAACAAGGTTCATATGACATTTTTCATACCTGGATTCAGCCAGCCAAATACTTTTTTATAATTTGTATATATCAGTTGTTAAGTAGTCAACAACAGTAATAATTTTGCACTGTATCTCCCTTCCCTTGTGAACAGATCTGTGCTGTGCACAGGCTAGCAGTCGAATTGTGCTCTGTAGTTTATTCCTGCTGCTATGTTCTTGGGTAACAACTCAGTCAGCAGCCAGAGATGACCATTTGAACTGGGGAAACAACCAATGTAATGACAAAGACATCTGCCACTTTATCTGGACTCTGTACAAAATCATAGTCTGGCTGTCATCATGGGTGTATTAAGCATCTCAGAATTATCCCCTGTCAGTTGTCTTACAAAGCTTTTGGGAAGTGTCATTATAAATAGAATCTGTTGGGTGTATGTACACGACTCTTCTTATCCCACAATAAATCTTCTCGTTCAAGTTACTTTAGGTGTCTTGCCATCGATATTATATATATATATCCGATGTCTGAAAGTATGAGTGGGATTTACAAATGAATATTTAAATATGTACTCCAACCATTAAAACAACAAAACATTTTCTAACAATTGCAAAGACCACTGCCTACCTGAAAACGTTTCTCTGCTTGATTATTAGATACAAGCATTTTCAGGGTAAGTTGATGAAACTCATGTTAAGTCTAATACTACAAAAGAATAAAAATACTCCCAAAAGGTTATATGTGCATCTAACATATTTAAGCATGTGTTGAATTCCGAAAGATCTGAGATGGTTGCTGTGCAACGCCATTTTGAATGTGATATTGGCAGCCTCAGCTGACTCAGTGACACTATAGTAGTTCCCTTTACTTATACGTTTATGTGGGGAGGTGAGGGTGGCGGTGGAGGACCTTGGTCAGCACAGAGGATAATTAGACACACCTAGAAGAAAAGAGGGTTATGCCGTGCACAGAGGGAGGGGGTTATGCTAGGGAATAGACAAGTCAGGTTTTTTAGCAAGTTGAAAGGCACATTGCAAGTTCATAAAAAATAATTTATGGAAATGAAAAACACTGTAAGTGAGCATTTCAAATACTCGATTTTTCTGTGCTTCATCTACATTTTTTTATGTTGGTGACAGAGTTTTGTAATGATTGCTGATTTACTATGTATTGATAAATATATTCAATCGCTGCTTATATCAAAACTAAAGTGAGCTAATTGTGTGTTTTTAAAGTGATACAAGAAATAACTTGACTTACAGCAGCTATTCTCAACCAGGGTTATGTGGAACCCCAGTGTTCCTTCAAAGTTTGAGCAGTGGTGAATTGATCTCCTATCTGATGGTGCCTACATAGTTCTAGTGGTAGTATTCTTCCCACTGGCTCCAAATGAAATGGTGCAGTCTTCCCTACAATAGATAACCTACAATTTAGAAGATGCTTTTCTCAAAAATGACCATCATTGTAAGGGGACATCTCTACCACTGGCCACCAATGTAAGGTGACCCATTAATGAACACCAATGTAAGCAGATACAGTATTTATCTACTGAGCAGCAAAGTAAGGGAGTCTGTTTGCAGTTATTTTATTGCCTGTATTAAAATTTTTATATTAAAATCGTGATTATTACTGAAAATTATATAGAACAGGGGGTACATAATCCATCTTGGGTGTCAAATACTCTAGGTATGCCAAAGTATTTATTCTTTTATATCTATAACCTAACAGATTTAGTGATTCTTTCATAAGCTCTACATATATTTTTTTCACAAGGGGTTTCTTGAGATCTACAACATTATTTCAAGGGCTCCTTTGGGGGAAAAAGGTTGCGAAAGCCTGACTTAGGGCTAGTTCACACCAGATGCAGTCCATTCTGTTTTTGAGCTGCATCAAAAAATGCATCACAATGCTGTCCTATGGGATTCTTGTGCTCTGTTCACACCAGAGCAGTCCGTTCCGATGCAGCCAGAAAAACCACTGCTTGCCCTATATTAGCTGCATCGGATGATGTCTGAACGTATCAAAACACATAAAAAAGGCATGTAAATGCATGCAAACACAACAGAACACACCTGAAATCCAATTTTAAGCAAAAAAAACCACAAAAAAATGCATCAACTGCAGTAAAAATCGCAGTTCTGGTGTGAACTAGCCCTTAGGCCTTGTTCACACCATCCTAAGTGCGTCCTGGCCCGATTGTGGCCAGAACGCACAGGATCGCATTGCAGCCGGCTCAGTTTGTTGTGGGGCTTGCAGCATTTTTTCGGGCTGGGCCAGTCCACAGGCATTGATGTGGCTTGTGTTCCCGTTCGGTGTAAGTACACAACTCTAAGATATCATTATCCATATGGTGTTATGATTTGGAACCCAGGGATAGTGGAGCAAGCGCTGTCCTGCTCTTGATCCCTTGCAAATGTGCATTGTTTTCTGCCTCCAATAGCAGCCGCTAAGCTCATCCAGTGACTGGAGACATAGTGCACAACACACGTGCAAGGTGGGCAAGCTACGACTGTGTCCAGTAGCCTTGGATTAGTCCAGGGTTTGTGACTGAAAACAGAGAACACTGTGCATGTGTGGAGGATCCAGAGCCGGACTGTGATTGCTCCAGTACCATTAGGGACTGATCATCCCAATGGCTGGTTCATCCTAAAAAGAAGACAGGCATTCCCCAAAAATCCTTGCTGTCTCCAAAGGTCCTTTCTATTTCCTTGCAAGTGAATGGGTACAAGATGAATAAATAGCATTAAATCAGAAGTAAACCCTGACTTACTTTAACCACTTGAAGATCGGGGTGTTAAACTCCCTTCCTGTCGAGGCCATATTTCAGTATTCAACGCTGAGGTACTTTGGCTGACATTTATTCAGTCATGCAACGCTGTACGGAAATGCATTTTTTCCTATATTATGTAATCAAACATTTATTATTACCCAAATTTGTGGTAAAATATAAAAGAATGGATCAAGTTGGGTAAATAGGCACCAAACACATCAAGCTTTATAATTGCACACGCCTGCAAAATCACACAAAGCTACCATACCCAAAATTGGCCCTAGGCAACGCTTGAAAAGCTTTTACCACTCATCAGTTTAGTGTTACCAGTGATAAATGGTCCTACAATTATTGCTGATGCTCCGACGCTCATGGCTATAAACATGAGCAGTGCAATGGGCGCATTCATAATTTTCGCACATAGGCACACCCAATGCAGGTGTAGGTGGTGGTGGGGTACGTTAAACGTTTTTTTGTGTTTTTCTATATGCGATTTACATTTTTTGTTAATGTGACTTTCATTTTTTGAAACTTTTTTTTTTTTTTACACTTAACTCTATTGCTATCACATAGGGGGATAAGAAGCCCCCAATGTTATGGCAAAGAGGATATGACAGGTCCTTTTTATGGAAACTCAAGACCCATATTGTCTGCTTTGGCAGCTTCTCTTTGGCTACACAAGCCGGAGAATGACAGCTGAATGCGTGTGAATGGGCATTATGTAAAATGTGCTGTGTAAATTGTCAGCCCTCTATATAAATACCTGTAATAAATAAATAAAATAAGTGATGTAATATACATCACTCCCGCATTCAGAGACCAAAGGAGAGATCAGCAGGAGATCGTGTGCTGAGCTCCCTACAATCTCCGGTCACAGAGCCGCCGTGGCGGTCCCGGGCCTGCACAGGGCACAGCAGAGCCTGGGATTGGCAGTGGAGGAGGGGGGAGCTACACACATTTTTCACCTTTTGCATCTGCTGGGCGACGCACCAGAGCGGCCAAGGGCGTTTTTAAAACGCCCAAGCACATCTAGAAAACTCCTGTCCGGCCATTTATGCAAGGCCGCTGTATGGCAAGTTTCTAAAATGAACCTTCTGGAGCTATTAGCCATAATGTCCTAGTATGAACAGAATATTATCAGATTATGGCAGACTTACCTGTCAAACCGATCCCCTCCAGTGGTGTGGTCCTCCTTCTGCGACACTTCCATATTAGGCTCAGTCCTCTTCTGGGTTTCAAGTCTTCATCTGCTTGATTAGCTGAGCCCCAGTGACGTAACTCCCAGGCATACACACAAGAATTACTTTATTTCAGCATGCTGGGTCTGTATGTGCAGCTACAGAAAAAAGAAATTGGGGAATGGCAAAAAAAAACTTTTGTTGCAGAGGAGACCCAGACAGTCTCTTCTGCCTTTCAATTTGGCATTTTCCCCTTTAATTTACCTTTCTTTCCCCTTTACCACTTTTACTTTTTAAAATTTGCTTTGTTCAGGGTTATTGCATAGGACAGTATAGGTGATTTTTCAATAGAGGTGAACTAACCCCTTAAAAAGATGCTTTACTAAAATTGTTAGTGTTGTTTTTGCATCAAAAGTTCTAAAGTGACCTGTAACTTTAAAGTGTATCTATACTTATAAATACTAAGTGATGTAAACAGGTTTGCTGTATAGCAGAAACAATCATCTGCCAGAAACTAACTCCTGTGCAGCCTATTGCATTAGGGTGTGCATGCAAAAGTACAAACACACACGTGTACCGGGGGCGCGAGTTCGACACATTGCGGAACGAATTGAGAGATTACTAGATGGGGTTGGGCACGACCCTGTTGTCATGGTGCACATCGGCACCAATGACAAAATAGGAGGAAATTGGAGCGTCCTAAAACAGGAGTTCAGAGACCTAGGTGCTAGGCTGAAGGAAAGGACCTCCACGGTAGTTTTCTCAGAGATACTACCGGTGCCAAGAGCCACTCCGGACAGACAGCGCGAGTTGAGGGAGCTTAACAAGTGGCTCCGGAGCTGGTGTCAGAAGGAAGGATTTGGTTTCCTGGAGAACTGACTTCGCAGTCGGCTACCGGCTCTTCAGCCGAGACAGGCTGCACCTTAATGGGGAGGGTTCAGCATTCCTGGGGGGAAAGATGGTAGAAAGACTGGAGGAGCTTTTAAACTAGATAATGGGGGGGAGGGCATAAAAATATTAAATTTAAGTAATAAAAACCCTATAATAAATTCATATAATAAAGGAGGTAAGTACTAAGGGGGCAATTAGTGGGCTCACTCCAGTCACTAGTGCAAAAGCAATGAATAAAGTAAATCTGATAGCC
This sequence comes from Nanorana parkeri, assembly GCF_000935625.1. Lineage (NCBI taxonomy): Eukaryota > Metazoa > Chordata > Amphibia > Anura > Dicroglossidae > Nanorana > Nanorana parkeri. The sequence continues at coordinate 73,706 of NW_017308985.1, forward strand.
ATAAATAATATAATTAAGCCTGGCCAACCAATATCAAGTAAACCTTTGTCCCATAAGACAGGAATTAAATGTATGTACACGAACGCGAGAAGTCTGGCTAATAAATTAGAAGAGCTTGAACTTATGATGCTCGAGGAGTACTTCGATTTAGTCGGAATAGCGGAAACATGGCTAGACAACACACATGATTGGGCAACCAATATAGAGGGGTACAACCTGTTCAGGAGGGACAGAGGTGGGAGAAGGTGGGGGGTATGCATTTATGTTAAAAATAAATATGCATATAAGGGAGGATATCACGTCAAACAGTAGGGAGGACGTGGAATCCTTATGGCTAGATGGCTGGATACCAGGGACGATAGTCGGAAACTTATTGTGGGTATTTGTTATAAACCTCCAAGTATTGGGGAGGAGGGGGAGGCTCATCTTCAGTCCGAAATAGAAATAGCGGGGAGGGAGGGCAATTTAGTCGTGATGGGCGACTTCAATTACCCGGATATAAATTGGGCTAATGGAACCTCAAGTTCAACCAAGGAGGGACGATTTCTGAACATGTTGAGAGACAACTTCATGGACCAGATGGTGGAGGTCCCAACTAGGAAAAATGCCATCCTAGATTTAATCATTACTAATAATGCGGAGTTAATTGAGGATATTGTTATTGGGGAGACTCTGGGCAATAGTGACCACAACGTGATCACTTTCAATATTGAATACAGGAAAGGCAAGAGGGCTGGAAGGACAAAAACCCTCAATTTCAGAAGGGCCAACTTTGATAGACTGCGCCACCTAGTGGGGGACATCAAATGGGAAAACGTATTTCATAATCTGAACACGGACCAAAAGTGGGAATGTTTTAAAAACACACTACATATTGCCATTGCCAAATGTATACCGTTGGGTAATAAAAGTAAAAGATCACAAACAAAACCTGTATGGCTGAATAAAAACGTAAAGCATCACATAAAGGAAAAGCGAGTGGCATTTAAAAAATATAAGATGGAGGGGACGGCATTGGCGTTCCATAACTACAAAGAAAGCAATAAAAGATGCAAACTAGCAATACGGACGGCTAAAATAGAGTGCGAAAGACATATCTCCACAGATAGTAAAAAAAAAAAAATTTTTTTTTTACCAATACATAAACAGTAAAAAGGGGAGAAAGGAGCAGATAGGCCCAAAAAAGGACGAAAGAGGGAAGTTAGTCACAAATGACAAGGAGAGGGCCGAAGTACTGAACTCTTTCTTCTCCTCAGTATACACTCAGGAGGGAAACGGGTTTGACGCCCCTGATAAAACACTTAGTTCATCACAAAACATAGCCAAATGGTTGACAGAACCCGGGATACAACAAAGACTTAGTCTACTTAATGCAAATAAAGCGTTGGGACCGGATAATCTGCACCCCAAGATACATAAGGAACTAAGCGCTGTTATAACAAGACCGTTTTTCCTCATTTTTAAGGACTCTCTAATGACTGGTAGAGTTCCGACCTAGTAACGAGATGACTCAGGAACCTATTAACATACACACACACACACACACACAATAGGTTGGACTCGATGGACCCTTGTCTTTATTCAACCTCAAATACTATGTAACTATGTATGTGTATATATACAGTATCTCACAGAAGTGAGTACATTCCTCACATTTTTGTAAATATTTTATTATATCATTTCATGTGACGACACAGAAGAAATGACACTTTGCTACAATGTAAAGTAGTGAGTGTACAGCTTGTATATCAGTGTACATTTACTGTCCCCTCAAAATAACTCAACAAACAGCCATTAATGTCTAAACCGCTGGCAACAAAAGTGAGTACACCAAGTGAAAATGTCCAAATTGGGCCCAATTAGCAATTTTCCCTCCCCGGTGTCATGTGACTCGTTAGTGTTACAAGGTCTCAGGTGTGAATGGGGAGCAGGTATGTTAAATTTGGTGTTATTGCTCTCATACTGGTCACTGGAAGTTCAACATGGCACCTCATGGCAAAGAACTCTCTGAGGATCTGAAAAAAAATATTGTTGCTCTACATAAAGATGGCCAATACAGGGGTACAAGTACTCCTAGTAACGAGATGACTCAGGAACCTATTAACATACACACACACACACACACACAATAGGTTGGACTCGATGGACCCTTGTCTTTATTCAACCTCAAATACTATGTAACTATGTATGTGTATATATACAGTATCTCACAGAAGTGAGTACATTCCTCACATTTTTGTAAATATTTTATTATATCATTTCATGTGACGACACAGAAGAAATGACACTTTGCTACAATGTAAAGTAGTGAGTGTACAGCTTGTATATCAGTGTACATTTACTGTCCCCTCAAAATAACTCAACAAACAGCCATTAATGTCTAAACCGCTGGCAACAAAAGTGAGTACACCAAGTGAAAATGTCCAAATTGGGCCCAATTAGCAATTTTCCCTCCCCGGTGTCATGTGACTCGTTAGTGTTACAAGGTCTCAGGTGTGAATGGGGAGCAGGTATGTTAAATTTGGTGTTATTGCTCTCATACTGGTCACTGGAAGTTCAACATGGCACCTCATGGCAAAGAACTCTCTGAGGATCTGAAAAAAAATATTGTTGCTCTACATAAAGATGGCCGAGGCTATAAGAAGATTGCCAAGACCCTGAAACTGAGCTGCCGCACAGTGGCCAAGACCATACAGCGGTTTAACAGGACAGGTTCCACTCAGAACAGGCCTCGCCATGGTCGACCAAAGAAGTTGAGCACGTGCTCAGCATCATATCCAGAGGTTGCCTTTAGGAAATAGCGATATGAGTGCTGCCAGCATTGCTGCAGAGGTTGAAGGGGTGGGGGGTCAGCCTGTCAGTGCTCAGACCATACATCGCACACTGCATCAAATTGGTCTGCATGGCTGTCGTCCCAGAAGGAAGCCTCTTCTAAGGATGATGCACAAGAAAGCCCGCAAACAGTTACCTGAAGACAAGCAGACTAAGGACATGTATTACTGGAACCATGTCCTGTGGTCTGATGATACCAAGATAAACTTTTTTGGTTTAGATGGTGTCAAGCGTGTGTAGCGGCAACCAGAGGAGGAGTACAAAGCCAAGTGTGTCTTGCCTACAGTCAAGCATGGTGATGGGAGTGTCATGGTCTGGGGCTGCATGAGTGCTGCCGGCACTGGGGAGCTACAGTTCATTGAGGGAACCATGACTGCCAACATGTACTGTGACATACTGAAGCAGAGCATGATCCCCTCCCTTCGTAGACTAGGCCGCAGGGCAGTATTCCAACATGATACCGACCCCAAACACACCTCCAAGATGACCCCTACCTTGCTAAAGAAGCTGAGGGTAAAGGTGATGGACTAGCCAAGCATGTCTCCAGACCTAAACCCTATTGAGCATATGTGGGGCATCCTCAAACGGAAGGTGGAGGAGCGCAAGGTCTCTATCATCCACCAGCTCCGTGATGTCATCATGGAGGAGTGGAAGAAGACTCCAGTAGCAACCTGTGAAGCGCTGATGAACTCCATGCCCAAGAGGGTTAGGGCAGTGCTGGAAAATAATGGTGGCCACACAAAATATTGACACTTTGGGCCCAATAATCCCTGCCGGGCGTTGTAATTACACGGCCGGCCGGAGCTTTACATTCAAGTGATCGGGCCCGAGATCCGCTGTGCCCGGAACGGCTCTGTGACAGGAGATCAAAGGGAGTTCAGTACACGAACTCCCTTTGATCTCCTCTCAGTCCCCGAATGCAGGAAGTGATGTATATTACATCACTTCCTGCATTCAGTGTCACTGAAGTGTCACTTAAGCAGATCTCTGCTTCATCAGCTTCTCTGGGGGTCCCTAGGTGACATTAGGGGTCTTTGAGACCCCTGATGTCTCCATAAAGAGGACCTGTCACGTAAATTGGCTATCACATAGGGGGCTTCTCAGCCCCCCATGTAATAGCAATAAAGTTGTGTGTAAAAAAAAAAAGTAATACAAAAATTAAAGAATCATAAAAAAAATAAAGCAGAAACAAATTAAAAAAAGAAAAAAACATTTAAGTCCACGCCCCCCACATACACATGCAGATATGCGTCGGGTGCGCCTACATACGAAAACGACGATTGCGCCTATTGTGCTGCACATGTTACATATCGCCGCAAACGTCGGAGTGAGAGCAATAATTTTAAAACCATTAATCACTGATAAAACCCTTTTACTGCTCATCAGTTTAGTGTTAAGCGTCGCCTATGGGCGTTCTTTGCGATTTTGCGGGTGCACGCAATTTTAAGGCTTGACATGTTCGGTGTCTATTTACCCGACGTGACCCCGACTTTTACTAAAAATATGGGTAATTTTAAATGTTTTGTAACATAACGTATGGAAACATTTATGGTACTTTTTCATTATATACCCCTCCAGTGGTGATTATATACCTCCAAAAGAAAGCTCTATCTGTCCCCAAAAAATGTTAAGATATATTGCAAAGCTATAGTCCGGTCATGCTGACTGGTGACATTTTTGACTGACTGGTGAGACACCATCAAATTTTTTAAGCCCTGTATATACATATATATATATACACACACACACTATATTTCCAAAAGTATTAGGACACCCCTCCAAATCATTGGATTCGGGTGTTCCAACCACCTCCATGGTCACAGGTGTATAAAATCAAGCACTTAGGTATGCAGACTGCTTCTACAAATATTTGTGAAAGAATGGGTCGCTCTCAGGAGCTCAGTGAATTCAAGCGTGGTACCGTGATAGGTTGCTACCTGTGCAAAAAGTCCATCTGTGAAATTTCCTTGCTACTAAATATTCCACGGTCACCTGTTAGTGGTATTTTAACAAAGTGGAAGCAACTGGGAACAACAGCAACTCAGCCACGAAGTGGTAGGCCACGTAAAATTACATAACGGGGTCAGCACATGCTGAAGCGCACAGTGCGCAGAAGTCGCCAACCATCTGCAGAGTCAATAGCTACAGACCTCCAAACTTTGTGTGGCCTTCAGATTGGTACAACAACAGTGCGTAGAGAGGTTCATGGAATGGGTTTCTGTGGCCGAGTAGCTGCATCCAAGCCTTACATCTGCAAGTGCAATGCAAAGCGTCGGATGCAGTGGTGTGAAGCACGCCGCCACTGGACTCTAGAGAAGTGGAAACATGTGACCAATCACGCCTCTCTGTCTGGCAATCTGATGGACGTGTCTGGGTTTGGCGGTTGCCAGGAGAACAGTACTTGCCTAACTGCATTGTGCCAAGTGCAAAGTTTGGTGGAGAGGGGATTATGGTGTGGGGTTGTTTTTCCAGTAGTGCTGGCTTCTTAGTTCCAGGGCTTGGCTTCTTAGTTCCAGTGAAGGGAACTCTTAAGGCATCAGCATACCAAGACATTTTGGACAATTTCATGCTCCCAACTTTGTGGGAACAGTTTGGGGATGGCCCCTTCCTGTTCCAACATGACTGCACACCAGTGCACAAAGCAAAGTCCATAAAGACATGGATGAGTGAGTTTGGGGTGGAGGAACCTGACTGGCATGTTGACCTCAAGCCGATAGAACACCTTTGGGAGAATGTTTGCACCTGTGCACAGCCCTTATGAAAAGGCTGCAGTCTACTGTTCAGGGTTCCTCCTGGGAGACAGAGGAGGTGTCTGTCCAGGAGTCAGGAGGACTCCATCCCGGAACCAGCCTGTGTGTGGAATTGATGAAAACCAGCCTGTGTTGCAAGTGTGTTGGATACAGCCTATGTGGAATAGGCTTTTATTAAAGTGATAACCTGAAGTTGGTGAGACTTTGAAAATGTTATTTTGCTGAAAAACAAAGCTGAACTTTGTGTTATCTTGTTGGAGAAACCCCTGTGGAGGAAAAACGTCATGTGACCACTCACCAAGCTTCCCGATTGGTTGAGAAGCCGCAGCCACGCTCCCTCACAGCTTCCCAAGGACTGTGGCTGTTATGGGAGGAATGTAAGCGGCAAGTGCTGCTGCGCTCTGTATCGATGAGCCGGTCAAAGAGAGATATTTGTGATTTCTCCACCGACTCAGTGACTGTAAACACGACGCATGTTAATGCGGTTTCGGTGTTGTGGTCGGGGTGATTAGGGTGTTCCCAGGCACACCTGCCAAACCCATGCTCCTGTATATAGCCCCCTCTGCTCTGATCTGCCCGAAAGACTCAATAATTACCGATGACTTCCAGGTATGGGGCACATGTGATACACCTTCCTATCTTTCACAATTCAGCGCTCAGGCATGAGCACTGACATGCATAGTAGAAAGAGACTTGCTTAGCCATGTGTAAGCTTTGACTTTCAAAAAGTTTTATAATTAAACATAAATTCTGGGGACCCCAGCAGCAGATCAAGGCAGCTGGGCAGTGCAGGGAAGGACAGAGCAGGCAGTTTGCAGTGACCGCTGAGCAGTAAATCCTTTTGCTTACTATAGGCAAGGTATAGGTTTACTTTAAGTGCAGACATTGCAATGGTTTACTAAAAGATTCAGGAAATCTTTCATTCACTCAACATAGCCGTTCTTTTCTTTTTTTTCTTTTGCATTTACTGGTTTCAAGGATTAATCTTTGCTGACAATGTTAACTTAACCTTTGTGTCATGTAACTTTCCACTAAACCTGGTGTTAATTCTCTGGTATGAAATCTTATGACTAAACAGAACTTGTTGTTATAAAGTTAGCATGCTGAACATTTTAATATACATTGCTAGCATACTGCACCAATAAGATAAAAGTCACGATAATAGAAAATATACTCCGACACAGCTATGTCTTCCCCTGCCTCCCACCTGCAAGAACTTGTTGCAGCTGTCTGCCTACACAATTATTGACAAGTGGAGGGAGATTTCCTGTTTGGTTGAGGATATGGGGACATTTTGGGTAGATATGTAGACATATGTCTACATTATGAAAGGAATATAGCTGGGTAATAGAGAGACACGGCTGCATTATGGGATGGATATGGCTGCATGGGAGGAGGTGAGATATGGCTGCTTAATGAACGGATATGGTGAGATATGGGTACATGGCCACAAGATATCACAAATTAAAAAGAATTACAATATATTATTTGTAGATATTAGTAATAGAAAAATAATACAATGTATATTTTTTAAAAATGCTTAATAATATAAAAAAAAAATGTTCGGCTTACATTTTGCCACTTGTTTTTTGCAAAAAAAAAAACTAAAGCACACATAACACAAGGGGTACAAAAACAGAGGCACACGTAACACAGGAGGTACAAATAGAGGAATAGGTAAGAAAAGGGGTACAAACAGAGGAACACATAACACAGGGTGTACAAAAACAGAGGCACACGTAACACAGGGGGTACAGAAACAGAGGCACATTTAAGACAGAGGGTACAAATAAAGGAACAAGAAAAGGGGTTTAGAGGTACACGTAACACAGGGTATACAAAAACAGAGGCACACATAACACAGGGGTACAAAAACAGAGGCACATGTAACACAGGGGGTACAAAAACAGAGGCACATGTAACACAGGGGGTACAAAAACAAAGGCACATGAAACACAGGGTGTACAAAACCAGAGGGACATGTAACACTGGAGGTACAAAAACAGAGTTACACAAGTAATTATACAAGTGCAACATTTCACATAAAATGTCACACAATCTATGAAAAATAAATAATGGCACAGAAAATGAGTTTGTCAATATTTGGCACAATAGAGATGTGCAGTAGTGTGCCAAGAGGATGATGGATCAAGACAGTTACACAATTTACTATCTGTCCAAATAACTATGTGATTCAACATAGTTGGATGTGATGTGCCAAAATAATGTCATGTGCAACAATTGGCATAGCTCAACAACCACCAACCATAGTTTACCTGACTCTATCCATCCGGATGGCTGTTATTTTTCCCCTCATGCTGAGTGCAGAGTCCAGCAGCCTGTCCCGCTTCCTCTGTACACTGCTGACCATTCCTCAACCCCCCATCCCCTACTTGGTAAACTGATTCCCTACACCCTCACCCTGGATCCCCTGCACACTTCTGGTTCTTCTGCTAAACCTCCTCTATACCTCCCAACATCAGAAACTGAGAAAGAGGGGCAATCTGCAAAGGAAAAAAATCTGTGGTGTACTCCTCCGACAATGGGAACAAATGGGTGTGGCTACATTGTGCTGAATACACATGGTCAAATATAGTCTCGGCCTACTCATAGTACACGCTGCACACACATTTAAAATAACGGAAAACTGCTTTGCAACCAGCAAATGTTGAGAAATTGAACACTTTGATCAGGAGTTTGTAATGAACAGTGGTAGGCAATTTTTAATGTATAACACAATGGGGGACATTTATTAATTCTGTCACACCGCAAGTCAATGCTGAACAGGAGCAATGAGACAGATCATGCAACAGAATTCTTACAAACTTAAAGCAGTCACAGCAGTTTCTCCTTTGGCTGATCTCTCAGCAATCAACTGAACTCCCACCCTCACTACTTCATTATGTGACTGTTAGTGAAGATTTGCCTCATCTTCAGTAATAAATCTGTTGCAGACTTGCAAATCTGTTGCAGTTGGCTGCCCAGAAATTCAGAAGCACAGGTCACAAATATATTATATACCTGTAGCAGAGATTTTGCTAAGTGAGAGGCAGTCTGATTTATGGCTAACTGTGTCATTTATTTGCTTTATAAATGTCCCCCAATGTATACAGTGATGTGGTCAGCAATATTTGTCATGGAGCCCCTTATGTTACTTGTCAGAGTAAAACAACTTATGGCTCCTATGATCAACAGGAGGAAAAAAATGGCCAGCATCGAAGGTCAGTGGGAGAAACAAATGCCTGGCATTGGTGGTCAGTGAGTGGAAAAAAATGCCCAGATTCAGTGGTCTGGGGGAGAAATGAAATGCATGACATTGGTGGTCAGTGAGTGGAAAAAATGCCCAGAGTCAGTGGTCTGGGGGAGGAATGAAATGCATAGCATTGGTGGTTAGTGGGCGGAATGCCCCTGCCAGGGAAAGGGGGAACATTGGTCATCAGCGGGGGTAGAAGGGGTCACTGGTGTTCAAAGTGGGAGAGGGAGGGCAGTGGGGCTTTGTGGGGGGGGGGGGCTCGGATGTTTCATG
>NW_017308985.1:83191-111583 GCF_000935625.1 Nanorana parkeri
GTGTGAGAGTGGGGGGGGGAGGGTGTTGTGGTGTGGGGGGGGGGGGGGGCACGGATGCTTCATGGAGAGGATGTGGTTATGCACTTGTACTCTGTGGGGGGGCCATAACCGGAACGCATCAAAAACACACTGCACCACGTTTGCAGATCGGATCTAGATCTGGTCCAGACATGGTGTGAACAAGCCCTAACTTCACACATCAGTGGCCATAATGTTATGACTGGTGTGTGTGTGTCTATATGTATACATACATACAGACACACATATTGAGCATACTTTGTAGCCACTACATATTCTGTTTTGTTACATAATAGTTTGTTCTTCGTGCATATACTAAGCTTACTCTAGTAATTAGACCTTGGAAGGAAGCAGAGTAATAAGCGGTTAGTGACTAAATAACCTTGAATAGTTCTCAATGTATAATTAACATTGTTATGTTGAATTTCACCTCGAGAGAAACATATAGCATGTTTTAGGCTTTCCAAAGAATGGTTAGACTAGTCCATAAAGGTAAATGTGCACCATGCTCCTTTTTTGGAGGGGTAGCCTGCCTGAAGCAATATGATAAAGTATACATCTGTGCAATGGTTAAACAGGAACATAGTAGATTTTAGATGTAATATTTAAAGCCTCTGTCTAGCAAAAACCATATTTATATGGTAATATTAAACATCATTTTTTTAAAATATATATAAAAAAGGATTCTACTCACATACTGGGAAGGCAATAATGTGTAGAGGTGCAACTGTTACAGAGTATGTATGCGTTTGTGAAGCCCCGAACCTTTAATTTTCTATTTTTGAATTGAGTGGGAAAGGTTTAGAACTCCCGTTGGGGTTTTTACTGCCATATGGGGCTATTAGAGAGATTTACCCTCACTTCCTGTCCTGCTGAAAACAGTTTCATTAGAGTCAAAGGTAAGTACATTTGGGGGAGAGGGGGTCAGATTGCAGGGGGTAATTCCCCCTGCAATCGACCCAAACATAATTTAATTATTTATTCCACAAAACAACTTGTGCAGTATTCCACAATGTATATATGCCCCAATACCCCAGAACCCCCGCACACAGCCTGCCGCCCCAATACCTGCACGCAGACAGACCCCCCCAATACCCCAAAACCCAGCCTGATGCCCTAATACCCCATTACCCCCGCACACAGCCTGATGCCCCAATACCCCAAAACTCCATTCACAAAGCCTGACACCCAATACCCCATAACCCCTGCACACAGCCTGACACCCCAATACCCCAGAACCCCTGCACACAGCCTGACACCCCAATATCCCAGAACCCCCTGCACACAGTCTGAGGCCCCAATACCCCAGAACCTCACACACAGCATGACACCCCAATACTAATGAACCTGTGCACACAGCTTGATGCCCCATACCCCAGAACCCCCGCACACAGCCTGACACCCCAATACCTCAGAGACGCAGCAGAGAACAACACATATCTCTGCATTCAACATCACCTCCAACCTCAGCCACCAACACATGGACCCTCAGTGACACACCCTAATGACACTCCCAATAGTGACAATGACAATTCTCCCCCCTATAGTGACAATGACACCCCCTGCCACATAATAACAACTCCCCCCTGGACTCAGTCTCCATGGCCAGCCCTGGGGGAAGAAGGCAGACAATTCAGCAGAGCTCAATGCTGCAGTGACCTCTCATGAAAGGGCCCAGAGAAAGCAGTACACACACATTCAGAGCTGGGGAGGAGCGAACCATTCTACAGGGAGGGGGAGTGGCTGTACTAAGAGACTGGGGGGAAACCGAGGCTAGAATAATGACACCACCCACACCAGGAAGAGAGACAAAACTATACTGGAAACCCCACACCCCCGCGTCTACCTAGGGTCCCCTCACCTGGAACATCCCCACTCCCCTCTGTCCAGAGAAAAATGGAACCCTCCACGCTGCAACCCACTGAGCACAGGGCTGCGACCCACTATTTGAGAAACAGGGCTTTAGAGTATGCTGAAGTTTTCAAAGAATTTGTATGTTTTTCAGAAAAACGTCATAATAATGTGGATCCTTCATTTAGTTCAGTTATACAGAATATGTCTGCAGGAGAATTCTTTTTGCCATCATGGAAAAACTTAACCAAACGTTATTAGACAATAGTTGTGAGCCCTGTCACTGTACACTCACCATGGCTAAACAGTGTTCAAAAGAAAAATGAAGGTCTCAGAATCTGCTTAGATACCAGAGGCAAGCAAAGGACAACATTTCTCTATCACCACAGCCAAGTGTGTACAATCCAAACAGAGCAGTGAAAAAACTTACTTACCATCTTGTCTGAGGGAGGTGCCAACTGGTTTGAGTGCAGATATTTTAGCAAAGGTTTTCCAGAGTTAAAGTGATATTAAAGTGAAAATGTTTTTAAGCCATTTCAAATTAAATCACTTACAATGGATGCTGCTCCTTGATGTTTAAAGGTTCCACCTGTCTGCAGAATCAGCATGTCCCCTAAACACTAGCCCCGATATCTTATTTTAGGGTGGCTCCTTTCCCTTGTAGGGTCCTATAGAGACACCCTTGTGAGTGCTAGTAAGCTGTGTGTGTGTCCACAAGCACACAGACATAACAGGGCAAGCCGCTCCCTGCTCTCTGCTTCTTCCTCTTCCATTCTCTAAGCTAGTAGATGGACAGCTGCTGGAGACTGAGCTGTCCCTTGTGATCTTGCATTGGACAGGAAGTTCAGGGAAGCTGAGCTTGGATAGTTGGAGCCAGCTATTCGGAAACATGATGACTGAGCAAAATGTAAAGAAGTACTTTTGCTGGGCAACGAATTCTGGTTTGGTCTGGATTCATTATTGAAAATTTTTTTGATGTTTAATAATTTAGTGCTTTTTGTGTCTTTGCCAAAATTGTCATATTTTCTATATTACAGTATATGGTACATTTGTTTTGTGCCATTATGTTTTTGTTGTGAGAGTAAAACTAGCACTGGTATTTGCAAAATAGAAGTAATTTGCATGATAACATACTATTTACTTTGTAAAAGTGTTACCAGTAGTTAAGGTAAGGGGCTAAGTTCAGCTCAATGTGAACCTGTGCTGTGCCCATACAGGGTCACTTAACTGCTTTCCACTCCGGCTGTATATACTCACCTTTCCTTCTCTCCCTTGCTGCATTGTTCAGCGAAGAGGAATACCTAGTAATTCCCGATTTTGGAAACATGTTACTAAATCTCCTTACAACCAGTTGATAGTGTTATCGCATAGTGATTAGTAGGGATGCACCGATACCGATACAAGCATCGGTATCGGCCGCGATACCGAGTATTTGCATGGGTACTCGTACTCGTGCAAATGCTCTGATGTCTAAAACGAGTACCCGTGTCCGCCATCTTCCACCGCCGCACACAGCACACAGGACCCCGTCTGCATTCATGCAAGATGGCCGCGAACTCCTTCTCCACGGGCGAACAGCCGAAACCAGAATCCGCCTTCAATTCCTCTGTCCTCACTATATTTTATTTTTTTATAAACCTAATTGCCAATTAGGTTTATAAAAAAATAAAAAAAATCACTACTGCTTGCTATTCTATCTAACTAAGCCTTGTATCCCCATAGTGGGGAAAATGGATGAGGCTGAGCACATGTCAAGGCCCGAACACTGTAGTGCATAATGCATATAGTGAGGAACAGTTATATTTATTTCTGCATACCTGGCTGTATATTAAATTTTTTAATGTATAATATACAGCCAGGTATGCAGAATTAGATATAACTGTGCCACACTACAGGTGTGGGCTGGGCATAGGATGGCGTAAAAAAAAGTTATATCTGCCCCTTTAAGAAAAAGTATCGGTAATTGGTATCGGCGAGTACTAAAAAAAAAAGTATCGGTACTCGTACTCAGACCCAAAAAAGTGGTATCGGTGCATCCCTAGTGATTAGTAGTGATGAGCGTGGGTCGGTGCAAACCCAGTTGGCATGAGTTCGCCCCAAACTGTGACTGCCACCCCCCCTTCCTGACCCAATCAGTTGTGCATACCCCTCCCTGCAGCTTTACATCACAAAGGGTCAAGGAATGCCCTCAACTCCCGCCAATGATTGGCCTGGGAGAGGGAAGTGGCGGTCACAGATTTGAGCTTGGGCTAACTTAGGTGAACTGGGAGAATATGAGAATATGGAGAAGACAGCAGCTTAGAGGAGACCTCTCTGCGCAGTGAGTTGGAGTTGGGGAGGTCAACCCAAACTTAGCACGGACCACATAAAGCAATTTGAAATACGCCAGGAAAATTGCAGGAAAAAAGCTTCAGCTCGTCCCTGAGTTGCAGAAAGGTGACCATACTTCTATTTTTAAATAGGTGCTGCAATGACTTAACTCCAGCCCAGGACCAGAATATAGCCGATGGTAAATTTAGGAATTCCTGAATAACTGGAATGCCCCAAAGTGGAGAGAGTGACCAGGCATCTGCAGACAACCATTTGATGACATAGTTAAGAACCCGGAGTGTCATGGAAAGAAGAGCAGCACTTGTTTGAGCACCAGAAATCCCCCTGTGCAGGACATTGTGTAAAGATTCAAATGAGGTAAGTATTGTGACCTCAGTTGCCATGCATGCATTCCCTTCAAAAGGGACCCACCAATCATGGACTACCACCAACTGGGCCGCCTGATAATATAAATTACATTTGGGAAAGGCTAGGCATACCATGGAGCAAGGAAGCTGCAACACTTCCAGGGCCAATCTCGGACTACGTCCCTGCGGGAGAAATGATGCACATATAGAATGAATTGCACGGAAATATTTTTGCGTGATGTAGCATGGTTGGTAGCATGAGTTAGCAAAGACATACAAAAGCTTCGGTAAGAAGATCATTTTATTAATATTAACTCTACCCATAAGATCCAATGGTAAGTGCCACCATTGTTTCAGTTTTAACAGGAGATAATTTTATCAGTGGAAGCAAATTATTAGCAATATAGAAAGAGAGGGAGCTGAACCAGGACACCTAAATATTTAAATTTGTTTACCAGCAGATGCTCTTACCAGGGCTGCCAGGGGTTCAATTGCCAGGGCAAAAAGGACCGGAGACAGCAGGCAAAACTGTCTAGTCCCCTGGGAAATGTGAAAGTAAGGAGAGATATCCTTGTTAACCCTGATCCTGGCCACTGGAGAGTTATATAGGATCTTAATCCATTGGTTTATGCGAGGGTCAAATCCAAAAAGATGTAAAACCTTCAAAAGATAAGGCCATTCCACACTGTCGAATGCCTTGCGAGTATCAAGGGAAACGATAGCTCTACCTTCCCTGTTGGGATGGGGAAATTGGAGGTTACTTAAGAATCTGTGAATATTCATTCTGGTGGAATGTCCCTGCATAAATCCTGTCTGATCACTATTAATAAGAGAGGAAATATACAATATTTGTTAATTCACAATACTAGGATTTTGGCTATTCAAAACAACTTAGTTTGCGCTAGGAGTCGGATTTAAAACACCAGCCGCAACAATGTGTGTTTAAGTGCTTTAAAGAGAAGTGGGTATGTTGCGCTTGGTAAGTTACCAAGCGCAACATACCCACTTCTCTTTATAGGATTTTGGCTAAGATCTTGTTATCCACATTAATAAGGTATACGGGGTGATAAGAATCACACCTAGTGGGGTCTTTAACGGGTTTTAAAATTAAGACTATAAGGACTTCACACATTCTTGGTGGGAAAATCCCCAAGTTAAATGCCTCACAGTACATATCTAACAAATGGGAACCCAGTAAGTCATCGTACTTGGCTCCACCGGGAAGCCATCCAACTGCATATTCTACCTCTTGCAAGGTAAGTGGCAAATCCAATTCAACCCTCACCTAGGAAGTTAGGCATGGGAGAGAAACCTCAAGGTCTGCATCCTCTCAAGTGGCTCTGGGGGTATAAGTGGCTCATAAAAAGCCCCCACAAGGTCCTGTGCAGCAGTTAAAATTTGTCCGGTAGATGTAATAATACAAAGTATTGAGGTGGGACTATATTCCTGTCTCCTAAAATAAGCAAGGAGTTTGCCTGCCTTCTTTTCAAACTCAAATATTTTTATTGAGTATAGAGCATCCTCTTTTTGGTAGCTTCCAGGAGAGACAGCTCATGCACCCTCTTTTTCTCCATCCAGTCTCTATAATTAGTGGTGGAAGGATCAGAAACGTAAGCAGCTTCAGCCGAACCCTCAGCCTGTTTAAATACAAAAGCAGATTCCTCCCTAATTTTGTGAATGGCACCAGTGGTAGCCATAAATGAACCCCAACGTGTGGGCTTAATGTCCACTTGAGGGAGGCGGAAGGGGTGGCAGCATTTTCACTCTAGCAATAAGCAATGGCTTGTGAGCAAGCATCCGCTACCATAGGGTCTGCAAACAGGAAGAATGCATCCTCCACAAGCGAGTAGAGACGGCGCTTCCCCAAGACGATTCATTCAGTAAAGAGGCATGGTCCGAGATCCCTCATGGAAAGTACAGGGCCTTGAGTAGCCATGGAAGTATAGTAGGAGTACCAAATGCTAGGTCTATTCTAGAGTATTATGTGTAGACGAATGACAGGAATAGACTCTAGACTCCAGATACCTCCTTCTCCAGACATCAAACAGGTTAAAGATACTGATTCAGTCAGAAAAACCAAGGCAGGGGCACCCCTGTTGCGTCCGTGGGTCTGGTACTGAAATAAAATCCCCCAGCAAAAGCAAGGCAGCAGTGGGCATATTTAACGCATCAATAACAACAGTGTGCAGGAATTTAGTGTCTGAGTGGGGAAGTACATAAATAGCAACTAAGGTCAAGGGGACACCGTCAATAGTACTCAGATGTGGAATGACAAACCATCGTAAGGAATCCGTTTGTAGCTATCAAAGGCAAAGACTCCCCAGAATTATGAAGATTATATGGCATTATAGGACCTGGCCACCCAATGATTCTTCAGTGCTAAAATCAGAGCCCACCAGATGCGTTATCTGTAGATAAACTATATGAGGTTCATATTTAAATAGGAAATAAAAAAACAGGGACTGCTTGAGTTTGGATTTCAGCCCTCTGACATTCCAAGAAATAAACCGGTATACCATAGGCATTTGCACAAAATGGAAATAATAAAGCTGTATAGATAAAGTGACTGTAATGCTCCAGCCCTTGGGCCTGAAGTCTGTATACCTTGAGTGGATCACAACTGCAGTTCTCGCTCTGTGTGCTCTTCTGTGTGTATGCACAATTTCTTCTAGACTAAATAATTAGATAGTATAAGGCAGCAGTTCATATAAGTAGATAGGTTGTAACAGCAGTGAAATGCAACAGTCCATATAATGGGGGGTTGCAGCAGTACTATGGAGTCAATTTCCAGCAAGTAGTAACAGTCTATAACTGAATAGTTTATAACAACAGTGAAATGAAACAGTCCATATAATGGGGGTTGCAGCAGTACTATGGAGTCAATTTCCAGCAAGTATTAACAGTTTATAACTGGGTCTGTTATAACTGCAGTTAAACGAAAACAGTCCGTATAATTGGGTAATTCCCCTTTAAGAGGGTAACACTGACTGCAGGTGCAGCTGATACTTGTGGTTGTGTTGTTCTGGGGTGGGGGTGACCTCTTGTGGCTTGAGGGAGCCCCGGTTGTGGCTGCGGACCTCCCAAGGAGGGATCCTTCTACTGCTGAGTACTGGCAGTCGTCTGACAAGCAAGGAGGAGAGGAGTCCAGAGAAGTCAGACGGCGGTGGTGAGTCAGCTCCATGCTGAGAGGCAGTTCTGCTGAGGACTACGGAGGTAAGGCAGAGAGGCTACTTCCTCCAGCGTCATCCACATTAACAGGACGCCGGAGGATTCGTACCTCGCACCTAAATCTGACAGCTGGTGGGAGGAGCGTCGGTCCGCCGTGCTGGGATTGGACTGGGGCGGACAGATGCTACGGTCCACCGCTGGGACACATTACAGTGACACATTGACAAAAGGCAGTATAGAAAAAGATCTGAGACAAACTCATAGCAGTGCAATAACTATCTCTGCATGCTACCTAATCAAAAATCTCCCAGTCCAGACTAAGGAGAAAGTTGGAAAGCCTCTCGAACTCGATCCACCCAGAAACATAGCAGAAAGGGAGGTTACAACATGTAGTCTTAGAGGAGCTAATATCCCTTTTTCGGTGGAACAGCAGGAGGAAAAAGGGGCAAAAATTCAGGACTTTATTTGCAATCCTGTATGGCTTCCATGACTTGCATCAAAGTAGGCTCTGCAGAATCGATTCCATCGTCCAGGATCCCCCTCAGCCACATCAGAAACAGCAAGCCCAGCCGAATTCACAACGAAGGCTGAGGCAGACCCAGGAGAAGCAGACTGAGCCCTGCGTACAGACTCCCTCTTACCCCTTGCCACCTCTGCTCCATCAGCTTTCCTGTAGTCTGCAGGAGGGATGTCCTAATCGTCCTGTGATCAAGGAGGGGGAGAAGAAGAGGAATGGTACCGCATGGCCCCTGGCGACATTTTGAATCAGCTGGAAGTGCGTCAGCTTCTAAGCACGAGACGGGTTCTGTTGGTGCCCGATTTTCACCATTCTTGCTGCTGGCAGGCCCGTAGACTATTTTTGTTCTCCATGGTCCCTGAGTGTGTTGTAAAGTAGCCACCACTCCAAGCTCACTCCCGTGATGGACTAAAATCTCAAGTTTAGTTTACTAATATGTATTGAAATGATAGTCTATCACGGAAGCAAACTCGGAGCGGTGGCTAATTTACAACACACAGGAACCATGTGGAACAAAAGTAGCCACCCTCCAGATGGAAGGACAGTGTTGACACTGTCAACACAAATCCTGAGATGATAAGCTACATTTTTGTAATTGTTGAATGCATTTTTAAGTAAATCCCTATTTTAGTCTCACTTTAAATGAATAAGCTCTGTGTCACACAAACTAAGAATCACAGTAGTCTACATATTCTGTAGATGTGTATGCAGTGTAATCTATGTCCTGTTGCAACGTTTTCAGTAACGGAATTAGTTCCAAGGTCTCCTATTGCCCTGAATCTACATTTCCATGACAAGTCTGACGAAAACTGAAATACAATACATAGCGATCTGCAACACAACTCCTAGTGCAGAGTGTGCTGCTGGTGTTGGGAGGCTGAATAGAGGGGAGGATATGTTCTTCACATTATGTACATGGAGACAGCGTACCTACATTGTAAAACAGGACTCCATGCAAACGGCTAAACACATAGTTAAAATACATATATGAAGTAGGGTTGCACAGATACCAAGTACAGTACTCGGTACAAATACGAGTACATGTACAGATACTTTTGAGCTCCAAGACTACACTAGAGAAAAATTCAAAAGTTAGGAGGCCGCTGTCATGTGTAAGGAGCACACGGAGCTCCCGGGATTTGTACATCTCTGTTATAATGTATGATTTTGTTTTTATAAATATAAATAAAGAGATGCACAGATACCAGTTTTGCGAGTACGAGTACTGATACTTGCTGAGTACTTACAAGTACGAGTACTGATATGTTTTTGTTTATTGTCATGTGACAGTTTTTCTAAAACAATACAGACTAATGATTTCAGGACAGTGGTGGAGCACCAGAGCCCGATCCCAGCTGCAACCGCTGCAAACCTGGTAGTTCTCATGAAAATGCCAAGTATCTGCACTGGTACTCGAAAAGTATCTGTGCATCCCTATATGAAAGCCATCTTACCTGCCAAAGAATTAGCAATTCTGCACATCCAGTCCTCAGATTTACACAGTACTATAGGCTGGTGATCTGACTTTTCTCTGCTGCAGTTAAGCAACACTGCTAGATCACTTCCCTGCCCTCAGCTCATGACTGGATAGTAAGGGGGCAGCAACAAACTGATGAGGGCATCTCTACCCTCTCCCCCTGTTTCATTTCAGCACCTGTGAATGCAGGACACCTGATTGTTTAGTGCTGCCTATCCTTCTTTATGTCTGAGTACTGTTGTACAGTAGATTGCAAGAATCTTAAAGGGAAATTACACCTTTTCGAAAAAAATAAAAAATGCACACCTCCTTATAAATGAAAAAATATGCCTTCAATATTTCTTTTCATTGGAGCTAGTAAAGTATTGCAACTACACTCAATGGATTGCAGGTGCATTGCTCTGGATCCTGTAGACTCTCTTGCTAACTTCTTTTTTATTTATTTTTTTCAAAATTCTCTGTAATTTTTCATTATATAATAAAAAATAAAAAAAACCCGGTGGTGATGGAACACCACCAAAAGAAAGCTTTATGTGTCCCCAAACGATGGTATAAAATGTATTTCAGTACAGCTTTGCTCGACAGAATAAATGTCAGTCAAAGTACCTCAGCGCTGAATACTGAAAAATGGCCTGGACTGGAAGGACTGGTCTTCAAATGGTTAATATAAGTGTTCTGTAATCTATTGTAGGCAGATTCCAGAGAGCACCTCACAGGGTTACTGGGAATGTACTTCATGAAGCAAGTGATGTGTACCTTCATTAGTGATGGGCCGAACACCCCTGAGTTCAGTTTGAGTTCGAACTTTAGAACATGAAAAAAGTTCGAACTCGAACATCTATGGGACCAGAACTCTGAAAACCAAATGTCCACATTTTGAAGCCTTATATGCAAGTTTGTGGCCATAAAAAGTGTATGGGGATTTGGGTACTGCCCTGGGGGACATGTATCAATGAAAAAAACACTTTTAAAAAATACAGTTCTTAAAGGAGCAGTGATTTTAACATTGCTTAAAGTGAAACAATCAAAAATGATAAATTCCTTTAACCACTTCAAGACCAGGTGTTTAGACCCCCTTCCTGGCCAGGCCATTTTAGCCTGGGAGGGTCCCCTTAAACTGCCTGTGAAGTGGCACATCTGTACAATGTATAGAACCTTCTGCAGCAAAAATTACATTTGTAAAGAAAAAAGTTACATTTATAAAGAAAAAAAAAAGTGTGCAGTCCCCCTCCCGAACAATACCAGGCCCTTTAGGTCTGGTAGGAAAGTTAAGAGGGACCCCATTTAAAAAAAAAAAGAAGTCATAGCAGACCCTTTAGGTATGGTAGGAATTTTAGGAGGGACCCCAAGTTACAATTTAAAAAAAAAAAGTGTGTGGGAATCCCCCTTGAAGTCTTTGCAGGCCCTTAAGGTCTGGTAGGAATTTTGAGGAGGAACCAAACATTTTCCACAAATGGGGGAAAAAAGACGTGTGTCCCCCTAAAATTCCCAATCAGACCCTTGATCCGAGCACAGGCCTGGCAGGGCAGGAAAAGGGGGGGATGAGCGAGCACCCCTTCTCCCTTCCATAACAGGCCACATGATCTTTGCATTGGGAGTGTGCTTTTCCAGGGTCGCCCCTGGAAAAGCACCTTGTCCCTGTGCCGATGGGGACAAGGGTCTCTTCCCCACACGCACTGGGGCGTTGGTTGTGGGGGTGCGGGCAGGGGGGCTTATTGTTCGACTCAAACATCAAGCTCATCCCTAACCTTCATCTCTTTCTGCTTCTTGTTTCACAATCACAAATCAGACTTCTATGTTCAGAGAGCTAATGTGTTTTAAAATGTGGTTATTCTTTTAGCATTAAAATCTATGTATAAATGGACACTCCAAGACAAATACTGAAAAAATAGGAATATAGTTATTTAGTAAAGAAGTTGAGAATGTTCATACAACAAATTATGTGAAGATTTACCAATCATGTGATAAGCAAATCCCTGTTTACTTAATCGATCTGTATATGATTGGATAATTGAAGTGAATATTCACTTAGGGCTTCATTCTGCATTCACAGACACATAGAGCCAGGAAATAAAAAAGAGGTTAAATTCTGGTAAAAGTAATCTCTTTTCATGAAAATGGCCATTTTTGCACCTATGCAGAGCTTTCAGGAAGCAGGAAATATTTTGAACTAATTCAAGTGACCCATCTTGCTCTTGCCAACCATAAAACACGTACCTTAGAGCTTCTTTGAAAGCCTTAACACAGATGTTACAAAGGTCTTTAGACAAGAACATGATGTCAAAAAAGGTGAGCAGGTCTTATCCATGTATATGCTTTGTTGTCAGTCAACATCATATGGTGTAGTTGGTGGGCACCGGCACAACATATTTCAAGCTGTCACATCCATATATCAATTTCTCTTCAGTTGAAAGAAAAGGAAATAAACAATATCCTGTTTTTTCCAGTAAACAAGAGTTCTTTCAATGCTTTTATTAATTTGGTTACTTTTTCAATTACAACTAGATATGTCTTTTATTCTTTTAGCCTTTAGATATTTATTAAAAGTGTCCATTAAGTAGCGTTGGCTGTCCCTCATAATCCTTCCGTGTGTTGGTGACTGATAGGTAAATATGGGTCTTATTTTTAAGCTACACTTTTAAACCTAATGGCTTTTCAGCTCCTCATCATAGCATTGGCAAGCGTGATTTAGTGCTTTATTAAGCCGTTCACAGGAGGAAATTTGTGAGTCATTGTTATCAATAATTCTAAGCTACAATACTCTTTTAAGTCACCGCTGTTCATTTTGGTAATCTTGTGCGACCTCACTAACCTTGAGAAACGCTGAGTGTTTGACTGGTCTTTGTGCCCTGAGCAAGTCATTGTATTATATTTTTAGACGTTACATATGTATTGTGCACGCAGCGTATATATGCCCTACTGACATCACCTTGAATTTACCCAGGGTACTGTGGAATTATCTCACGTTGTCATGGCAACCAGAATTTTAAGGAAGTGCATTTGCTGCTTTAGAAAATTACAGTAAAGGAGAGACAAAGTTAAAAGCAAAAATTTATTTCCTGTTATATTTTGTTATGACGCCTGTGCACAAAGAATATTCTTCTTTTGTTTCGACAAAGTGGATAGTTTGGTAGGATAAACAGCAAGTAAGGTTGTCAAATGTTTGTTAACTGAACCTTCTGAACAATTAACACTGGTCTTATGTGGACATATCTCTCCCAAGTGAGTGGCATGTGTTGAGATCTGCTGTGTAGCTGAAATAATGAGGCCTGTCAAGATACATAGGACCCTCTCATAGCAAAGCGCTTGCAGGTACATATATTTACATGTGCATTGCTACGCATGTTTGTACAGGAGCTTTTAAAAAGGTGGGCAAAACCAGCCATAAAATGAGGGATTATGTGTCCCAACAAAGAATACTTTGTACATTCACATTACAAAGAACTTCCTGTAGTCAAACATTGTAAGGTGATGGGTCATAGAGATATGGAATTAAAATTAATGGTTATCAATCACATCCCTAAAGTTAGAAAGGACAGAGATTGAATCATGGCATTAAAGAAGGAGGTTTTCTGAAAACATTGTCCATGCAAGGTTTAAATCATGACTATATTTTTTTCTGATCATTTTTTCATGATCTATATTTATTTCTGTAACTTTGCTTTTTTTTTCAGGTGTATCCATGTCCAAGGGATTCTTTGATCCAAAAAATTCCTCTCCTGTCTGCTGATTTTGTTTTGAAGTTCTATATTTTCTTGCAGGTAACTTTGTATCGATTGAGTTAATGTTGTTTGATACTATGTCATGCCTCTTCCTTTTTTGCTATAGCTTTGTTTTAAGTACAGGCACTCCCTAGAGTTCCGAAAATCCGAGTTACGTACGACTCCTATTTACGAACAGAGATCCCAGGCTGTTCCACTACTTGTAATGCTACCGTGCTTGTGCTGACGTTCATAGTACTGTACCTCTTGTACATTACAGGAAGTTGTTAGACATGCAGACGAAGAGTGTCTGCCTCTTTTTCCGGATCTGGTACTGTTCGTTACAGGAAATTGTACAAACTTCTGTCCAAGTTGCATTTAAAGTAGAACTCTATGCAAATTGTATTTATTTATTTTTGGTTAGTATGGTGGGGGATTTAAGCCACTGTGAGGAAAGTAAAACAAATGTTACAGGGTTGTAACCCTTCCCTTTGCTATCCAAAAGTAAAAAATGTTTTCTTGGCTGGAGTTACACCTAAAAATGTACCTGTTCCAACTTACATACAAATTCAACTTAAGAACAAACTGTCACGGTTCCTTGTACATTGACCGATGACAGGTTTGGCCTCCTGTCCGAGCTGCTCGGTTTCCTGTCAGTCTGCCCTGAACCTTGGTGTTAAAAGGCTTGTGCACCTGTACTTTAGCATTCAAGCAATGTGTCTACATGCTAGTAGCTGGAACTCTCTGTTTTCTGTGGCATTGCCGCTTGAGTATACCTTGCATATTGTGTCTTTGTTTGCTCTTTTTGATTTCAGTGTTCCCTTCCTGCTGCCCTCTTTCATTCCCTCCTGTTTTCTGTCCGTGCACCTGTTTTATTTGCTGTGGCTGTGTGTTCCCTCCACAGCATTGTTTCCTGCTCTGTTTGTGGTTGCCTCCTGCTCCTGCGGTTAGTGTGCTCTGCACTATTTTGCACCTCCCTCCTTTCTCTTGTGCATTCCCCTCTACTGTTCCTATGTATCTCTTGTCTCTGTGGGTATACCTGTTGTGTGTTCCCTTCTGTTACCTGCTCCCTGTGCCACGCATGTTTCTTGCGTCTTCCCTCTAGTGCCTGTTTTCTGTATCTTGTATCCTGTATGCACCCTGTGTCTTGTACCGTGTGTTCTGGTCCCTGAGTACCCGCTGGCACTGTGCCTGTACAGATGTGTCAGAGAGCCGCAACCTGGGAGCTACCCCGCAGCTCAACATCCACACCATCAGTGGCTCTGGGGAAGACCAGGTCGCTCCTTAGATCCTGCAACTCTGGCACACGTGCGTTTGTTGTACGGTCACACTGTCCCTGCATCTTCGGAGACCTGTATCCCTGCTCATTCCTAATTCAGTCCCTGTATACTGCTCCGCAAGACCCAGAGTTTATGATTCCTGGTGCTCCAGTACCCTAATCGTGACACAAACCCAAAATCCCTATCTTGTTCATAACCCGGGGACTGCCTGTATTACGATTGTTTAGCTTGAGAAAGGTCACGGATGCTCAAAAGCTTGCTTGTAGCATTACTACAATATTGTATAATAAAAGGCTCTTGTTGCAGCAACCCTCTGTTTTTTTACAGTTTATATGGACATCCAAGAGTCCATGTGGTTGCTCTGAACACAGGGTATCCACACTCCACAACTTCAGGATCCTAGGTCTTAATTTTTTTGGGAGGTGACTGACTACGTCATAAATATTTCAGGGGGAGACAATCCTCAACTTCATGTCTCCAATAGAGTAGATAATAAGCACTCTCCAGGAACTGAACCTGTACCTTATGTGGAGCAAACATTCTCCAGAGGGGTTAAAACACAATAAAGGCTCTCGTGGTGTAGCACCATTTATTCATCAAAAGCTATATATGAAGCAGGGCCCATTTACACCTTTGTTTAGTAGTAACGTGTTAAAATGGGCATGCTACCATAACGTGTGTCAGCACATTTGCGTTGCCATTCATTGTGAATTACAATGCAATCCCAATGCATTGTACAGTGGAGTGCAGTACACTACAATGCATATACCATGCACTGTGGTGCATCGGGGAATAAAAGGGTCATGTCTATTAATTGTTCCATTGAGGTGCCCTGCAAGCCCATTTATGATGGCTAGCCTTAACGAAACATACATTAATGCAGCACAGTGGACTGCATAGATGTAAATGCTCCCTTAGCACACTCACATCTCTCTTCAAGGAATAGGAGCAATTATTGCAGGTGTTATTATTATACAGGATTCGTATAAACACGTAGTGGGGGCAAAAAAAGAATACTGTGTCCTCACCTACAAAAATATATTGATAACATACAAAAAGACAGGGAACTAAAATGGTGAAGGTCTGATGGATAAATGATGTCAGGGCAGACTGCAGGAACTTAACCTTCTTTTGTATGTTTACATGTTAAGAGGGCCATGATGCAAACCTTTAAATACATCAATGGTGTAAATAAGGTTCAGGAGGCTAGGTATATGAAGCTAAAGAACACAGGGACATAACCTCAAATTAGCAGTAAAGTTTAAAGTTATCCTTAAGGTGGCCATACACTAGTAGATTTTCGGTCAAAAATCTTCATTTTCAATCACATTACTGTAAGCACATAAAACGTGAAGGCGATATACTCCAGCAATCAGAATGCTGCTGCACAGTTTTCATTTTGTTTACCACTTATTTAAAGTGCTTTGAAAACATGTGAAAACACATTCAGTATAGCTTTGTGAAGGTTTGCGCATTACAGAACATGCACTGATGATTCTGTGTAAGTAGTCTTGTACTATAATGATTTATTGCAGCTTCAGCTTCTGTTTTTTCATTAAAAAAAGTTAGGCATGTATTTACAAAGTAGCACAAAACCTTTGCTTTTTGATTAGACATGTAACTCCGCAAAAAAATTGTTTTGTTTCGGATCAATTCGGATTTTTTATTTCTTTTGTTTTTCAGATTTCGGATCCGTCCAAATTTTTGTTTCGGAATGAAGTCACCTACAGTCAACCAACAGCTCAAACAAAACCCATCTGATTGGCCAGAGAACAGCCACATGTCCGATTTAGTTTTGTTTTGTATGACAGATCTGAATTTTCGTTAAAGGAACATGAACATTCGGATATGTTCGCATTCAGACTCATCCGATTGTCCGAATTTAATGAAATGTGTACGAATGTCCATTAGCTTGACAAACTTCAATTACAAAATCGAAAGATTTTGTAATTGAGAATTATCATTTGAACAATGACTGCATTCGCACATATGCAGTCACTGTTCGGGCATTCAGACAGCTACATGTGGTGGCTGATCAAGTACAATAGCTGGTAGTTGGAAATTCCTCCATCCACGCTACTTAAAATGGAAGAAGAAATCGTGCAGTTTCTCTCGTTCAGCTTCATGGGCTGTATGGCTAGCTAAAGACAGCTCAACACATTTTCTGCTTACTGCAGACTAGTGACAACAATTCTTAAGTCTTTTCCTGGACCCTATGGATGACTAATTTCTTCTTGATTAGAAGTATCACGAGGGGGTATAGGGTCAGTGTCAACAGCAACCTCTGCAATCCCTAATGATACACTACTGAATTTGTGTTATCGTCACATGCACACAGATTTTCGGTGTTTAAAATGCCTCAATAACCTCCCCCCAATGGGGCCCTTTCTACCCCCAGGCCCCAAAGCAGCCTCATGGGCTACTATGGCTATTGCTACACCACTACATAGAGGATTTCACTGCAGCAAACATTCATTTTACATGTATCCACTGCTTAGAAGTTCTCCAATAAAGTTAGTTATACATAACTGTTCTGTCCCCTTACTTCACTGCTCATCATTGATTGCACTTTTCCAGTACTCCATTTTTCAGTCTCTGCTTATTCTCTGTGGCTGCTTTCCTCTCTCTATCTCTCTGTTTCCTCCTTCTTTTTCCGCACTACATCTCCTCAGCACTATTGCTTTATATATCCTGCAAACTGTTTCCTGGTTACCTAATGTAGCTGCCTAGCTCCTGTACTAAAATATCTTACTCTGATTTTACTGCACATAGTGAGCTTCACCTAGAAGCTGCAAGAAGTCAAAAAAGACCGCCTCATATTCTGGCTGGAGAACGTCCAGCATCATGTAACTATTTCCTCCCCAACCTTAAAGGAGAACTATGGGGTCAGTGTTTTCCCCATAGTTCTCCTTAGGGTAACGGGAGGACACAAACTAGCATCCTCCCATTACCCTAAGCTCAGTATACCGCGAGCTACAGCTCGCGGTATACTGAGGCGCCGCAGCCGGAGCGGATCCCGACATTGACGTCGAGATCCGCCCAGCTGCGTGAGTGACAGCTGGCTCTGCCTACCTAGAAGCAGAGCCAGCTGTACCCGCCCCCTCCCCGTCTGATCCGCCAGTCAGCGCTGGCAGATCGGAGAGGGGAATTCAGCCCCTCCCCCTGTCATGGCAGAGAGCCGTGACAGGATCGGAAGGTGAGCGAACCCGGTATGTGTTCGCTCACCTCCCGATCTACTGAGCCAACCTGTGACAGTCTCATTGTCACAGGTCGGCTAGAACTATGAGGTGAGTGGAAATCACTCATCTCATAGTTCTCCTTTAATATTCCTAGCCTGTCCCTTTCATTCATTGAATTTCAGTTCCTTCAATAAACACTAGTAGACCCTATGGGGTTTATTGAGTCTCAAGCTACAGTTCAATACCCATATCCCATATTGGCTAAAGGAGATGTAGAACCACATTCATTGTGTTAAAATCCTGAATGAATCCACCTCTCAGGCCTTTACTGCTTCTAATAATCCTTCTTTGAACGTTATCTGAAGAGATTATCTACAAGTACTTTTGTATATACATATACAGTAGTTTTTTTCCCTTCAAGGTCTCCTGGAGGAGATGGCCATAGACTGTATGTGTTTTATGAATCAAGGTCCTTTTTTCCAGAAGATGAGAGCCCACTAGAGGACCGGCAGAAAAGGGGGCCACAGAGGTGGAGCAAACTCCGCAAGCTTTAAGCTTGCCCTTTTTTTTATATCTATGGCTTGTAACCTTAAGGCTTTTTGAAATTGCTCCTCCTTTTGGTCCCCAGCAGCCCCCTCGTCTGCTGCCCTCTTTTGTGGACTCTCTGCAAGCTAGTATAAATGGTTTAATTCCAGCAATTGGGGAGCTTGATCATGACTGGAGCAGACAAAATCTGGAGCAGTTGCCTATGGCGACCAATCAGCTGCTCTCTTCAGTTTGATCAGTTAAGCTTTGAAAATGAAAGGTGGATGTGTATTGATTGCCATGCACAGCTTCTCCAGATTTTGTCTGCTCCAGTCCTGACCTCGCCAATCACTCCAGGAGACCTTGAAGGGAAAAAGCTAATGAATAAGTATATGCAAAGCAGGGCTAAATGTAGAAAACAACTACCCGACGGGCGATAGGTATTCCACACCCCCTGACGCCCCTCGGTTGGCCTTGTGGGAAATCCGGCCCTGCTCAAATGTGCATGGTTTTATAAGAGAGCACTGATAGAACCAAAGAAAAATATTTTATCTTATTTTATTAGATCTGCTTGAGAGTATTTTTTTTCCCGTATGTTACTTCCTAAAATGACACAGGGCTGCCCTTTTTGTTTATAAGTTACCCTTTGCTGAATGGTCACAATACAATTTATCTATAGCAAAATAATTTTTTTTAACATTTTGGATATGTGGTAGGACCTGAACCCCATTAGGTTTTGATTGTTGTCTGGGGAAATTCACTCTCTCTATTTCTCCTGACAGAATGTGATGGGAAATCCAAAATTTTACAGTTGTCACCATAACAGGAGGTTAGGGAAAATCTTCCGATGGGACACCTACTTCAGTGACAACTGTCTGAAAGGGGATGTTCCTCACCTCCTGTTGCTTCACAAGGACAAAAGGTTAAGGGAAAGCTCCCCAATGAGACACAGACAGTGACTCAAAGCCAACAGAGACACTAATCTTTGTGTAGCTCCAAGTTAAGAACTGGTGGGATAATGACTCTAATTGAGATAACGCAGTAAGTGAGCACTGGACACAGGACAGCTCTGAATTTCTGACCTGATCAACAGGTAATTTTTCACTTATTGAACAGATATTACAAAGTATTTTCACTGTAATATTTACCAACAACAAAGAAGACAAATAAGAGACATTTATTGTTAGGGTTTGCATACATCTTAACAAGGCAAAGTGAGTGCACGCTGACTGCAGGGGTAACCAAACCATTAACATTCTCAAAGCTGCAGCCTTATGGCAAATAACAGAAACACGGTATTATGAGTCCAGACTTCACTGCAAATAAATGTTGGATGAAGTGGGAAGTATACATTACCTCTCAACAATTTAATATTCATGAAAATAAACTGGGTGCTTTATGTCTAGTTAAACGTCCATTTGCTGATAGTGTATAGTACTCAGAAACAATGAACAATAAAACACAGCGCGCTCATTTCACATTGACAAGTAATTTTTTCTAGGCAGGTTCATTAAAGCACTCATTACCCAATGTAAACTACAAGACTTTTGTAGTAATGACTTGAAGACTTTCACCCAAATTATAATCAGAGGCAAATCATTCACTAATATTGATTTTGTGTATCCTGTAGAGCCCATAATGGTGAGCATAAAAGAAAGCATGAATTTTATATCTAAAATATTAAAAAATAGTCGCTCTTACCACATGTTAGTGTGGAATTGGTGGTAACACCTGCTATTTTTTTTCAATAAGGCCATTTTGTTGAAGACCTGCTTACCCCCGTTAGACAATGTGCTTGCACACCGCCCGCCATCACCACACTTTCCCCTCCCACTGTCATCACTGTGCCTGAGTCCATTCTCCTCTCACCACTGCACCTGCCAACAGCTCTCTCCACTGCAGCTGCCACAATTCCAAAACCCTCTGCTCTCACCTCACTCCCAACACTTTTCCCAATAGCACATGTAAAGGGAAATAATAATGATTTTGATTTTGCTGTTATTTTTGCATTAATCATTTTAAAAACTGTTGTTTTACTCGTGTTTACTGATTGCTATATCTTTATTTTACAAACAAACATTTACAACATGACAAAGGATTTCCAGAAGACTATGGGTTAGCTACATGTAGCTACTCAGATATACTGAGAAGCCGCAGCCGGGACGGATCCCGACAATACTGTCTGGATCCACCCATCCAATGTAGTGCTAAGCCATTGTCAGACAAAATGCATGGCAAGCTGGACAATATTTAAAAGAGTCATTTTTTTTTTTTTTAAATCTCCTCCCGTAGTGAATTATCAGTTCTCCCTAACAGCACCATCACACAGTGACAATATGGCTGCTGTCAGTCCCCCTGTCTATAGAAAAGTGGCTGGGTTATTAATTCTTTAACATTTTTGACTTAGCTGACCAGGTGCAAAGGCTATGCTCTACATTATCAGTTGTTCCTTATTTCTGGGGACAAACCTGCAAAGTTTCTGGCAAAAAGTCCCCACCCCTTCTTAACATGTGAAAAAGAGGTGAGAGCTCCATTTGCTTGCTAAAATTACAAAATATGCAATACCTCATATTTCACCTGAAAAAAAGTAAAGAAAAATTAAATTACTGACCATAATAAATAAAAAAAATATTTGCAAAAGCACTATACATTCTTTTTAAGAAACCCTGGAATATATATTTAAGGAGAACCTTTACACACACTGAATATTGTAAAATAACATTCATATAAAGCAGGTATGCTTAGGGAAGAAAATGCCTTTCATTGAGATCTTAGATGAGCTTTCCCAGCAATGCTCTGCTGAAGCAATGCTTCCCAGGATGCATTGCTGGAGCACAATTACATAATCTGTGCCAAAGTGAAAAAAAAAAAAAAATTGTATGTAAAATAAAAATATTTGCTTAGCTAATGAATGTAAGATGATTTCATATCAGCATGCAGAGCCGTATGCTGATGTGATTTTAGTCAGAGGGGGTAAAGGTCCACTTTAAATTCTATGGGCACGGCAATATGGTTGTACCGCATCACACCCTAATGCACTTAAACAAAAGTACTACATGCAACCACTGCAAAATGGCTGTGTAAACAGAGCCCATTTGAAACAGGCCAAATTGTCTTGGCTAGCATTGGGGCTGCTCTGGAAAAAGCGGCCAGTACAGCCCCAATGAATCTGGTGTGATTCAAAACCTTATGATCTTTAGTGACAGATCAATGACAACAGACCAAAAAATGTGTGTTATGATTCTCTGTCATGCATGTGTGTTGTTTGGTACTGTATAGTGCAACATTTCGCAACCTTTTCTTGGCACCCTATAAAAGTATGCAAAAACATGAGGCACCCCAGTCAAAAATTTAAAAAACGTAAAAAGGTTAAAAAAAAACAACGTGCTGCCTCTCAAAATCTGCAGAAGATCCTTATTCCAGATATGGACTTTGATGGATTTTCAGGGGAGACCCGGCACAAAAACACACAAAAAGGTGAGGTTCTCCCATCACAAATAAGCCCCCCCCCCTTTAAATCAGGAGCCCTCTCTTCAGACCGGAGCCCAACCTCCTTTCACATCAGCACCCCCCTTTTCATATCAGAAGCCCGCCCTTCACCTCAGGAGCCACCTTTAACATCAGAAGCCCCCTTCCACATTAGAGCCCCCCTTTAATATCAGGTGCCACAGCTGTGCCAGCATAGCAGAGGGCTGGAGGCGAAGGAGGCCTGGACGAAGGAGATATTTTTTTATGGATTCCACCTTCCTGGATTAGAGTCATTCATTTCCATGGTGCTGGTGAAAATCTCGAGGCACCCCTAAGAAAGCCAAAAGGCACCATAGAGTGTCACGGCACCCTGGTTGTGAAAGCGTGGCAGGCCCTCACACCTGAGCATAGTGGGAACGTTTGTCACGTTTACATGCATTCGTTTGCATTTGTTTTCTGTGTTTGCCACGTGTCCCCATTCATTTCAATGGGGTGCTGCACACATGACAAACACGGAAAAGTAGTGCATGTAGCAAAATCTGTGACATGCGTTCTGCATTTTCTTCCTCTATGTTTGTGCGCATTTTAAAAATGCATGTTTGCCCATCCGCATTTGGGTGTCATTAACTTATAATGGCACAGCAAGCAAGTTTTTTTTTTTTTTACACGTTTTGCAAACACACATGAAAGGGTGCATTTTTTTGCACATTTGACAGACATACACAAAATGCTGAGGTGTGAATAGGGCTGTATAGTGCATTCAAAATGCATGGCAATGCAATACACCACAGTTCAACACATACATTATGGTAATGTGTATTTAAATATGCATTCTGGTAATGTCTATTTTACAGAAAGTGATGACACATATCTGATAGCTGGAATTCAGTGACTATGTGCCAATTGCATTGACAAAAGGCAGCAAATCACATTTCGAGTTACTGTAGTTAATTGATGAACAGACATTTCCCTTTGCAGAATCTTACACAGTAAACCCACCAACCTATGCTCTTTGTACAATACATTATACAATACATAATAATTACACACATACTAGATAAACAGCATCTATACAGTGAAAAAAAGAAGCTTCTACTGCAATTTACTAGCTGAAAAAATAGAGAAAAATGAAAATGTTAAACATAAACTATAAATACTGAGTTATCAGTCATCGCTCCTAATGTGTGGTCAATGGCTGAAGATACAATAATATGTGATGACAGCTTACTGAGCCAGGTAGAAAGATTATGCATTTGCTGCTTAATTGTTAAAACAATAAAAGTTTATTGAGGCTTATATGAGAGCAATAAGGCTACAAGCCTGGGCAAAAGCACTAAACATATATCTGCAAACGTAAATGTACATTTATTGCCATGTAGGGTATGTACTGTACATTGTGGCTTTAAATAATTGGTCTCATAAATCTTGATGATTACAGGAGAGTAGGACATCCAGTGGAGTTTCAAGATGAGTTACCAGAAAATTAGGCCCACAAATCTCCACTCCCATTCTGCTCATACGGAATAATTGTTTCAGCACTGCTTTACTTATATAGTAATGACTCTAGAGGAACCGAGTGAATACATCATGCTTAATAAATATTTTAATTTAAAGAGAAATTACACCCTTGAATATAACTACTGTCTAATTACCCTTACAATTAAATACTTGTACTGCTTTGAGTTTTATGAAGATCTCATAAACAGAGAACTGTTTGACAGAGTTGATTATTTAATAATTCAGAGGCAGATCTAAGGGTCAGGGCAGTCACATGCTGCCAGATCGTAGCCCAATTTAAGCATCCTCTGCAGTGATAAGGGGCAGATAAGGTTTACCATTATAATTTTCATAGCTTGGAGAGTTATTAGGAGCAAGCATTAAAGCGTATCTAAACCCCAAAACAACAATGTAATATACTGTATTGCTGTTTACCAATTCTTAAATGTGATGACTACACTAGTTTTTTTTCTTTATTTTCACATCCTGTCCATAAAGGAGCAACAGAGCCACCCTTGAAAAGCAGCATTGCCAGCAAGTGGAGAGGGTAGTTTTAGACGGACTGGCAGATTTAGATGGACTTGACTAACAAATTAAATCTGAACTCCAGATAACACTTTTAAAGCAGTTACAGCAACAGTTTTTTTCTTTTTGGGATAAATGTTTCACATAATGAATATATGCTGACCATTGTAATCACCTCCGTCAGGGTTAAATGGTTTGTCTTAACCCTCTGTCTGCCACTTCTGGTGGACAGATTGGTCTGTTAAAGAAAGTAAAAAAATAAACGTACTAGCCGGATCACCAGGTGAAAATAACGGGTAAAAAAGCCTAAAAAGTGTGTGTATACATGACTAAAGCTGCCTATATACCTTGTGAACATCGGACAAACCTTTTCGTCCGATGATCGAACCGTTGTATGATTATGTTACGGCGACCCCATCCTGCCCCGATTATCGCAAGGTTCAATCAGCGGTAGTTAAAAAACCACCTGGAAGAATTGCGGGAATCGACCGCATGTATTTTTGTTTGCACATGAGCAGTGTTAATCGTACAAATTTTGACGTACGGAAACGCCACCAACCTTGCGAAAATCGTACGATCGACCAAAGTTTTCTAACCTGCTGGATAGTCAGAAGTCGGTCGATTGTACAATATTTGCGGTTGTACACTGCCCATCAACCTTATGAATATCGGACGAAAACGCGATTGCCTACGAAAATCGGCCGATAATCGTAAGGTGTATGGGCACCTTTACACAGTTCAGCTCACTCACCTTTAACCCTTTCGCTGCCAAGCCCTCCGGAACATTTTTCAAATCAGCTGGCCAAGCCATTTTTGAATTTTCTGCAATTTTTTCCTATTGATTTGATTTTCAACTGCTGCGTTGCTAGCGTTTGTAAAAGACCCCCCAAACCATATATTTTCTGAAAGCGCAGGCCCGGTAGAATAAAAAGATGGTGATACTAAATTTGTAGGCCCTGCGATAATTGCGATGCCAAGTTACAATGGACAGTCTAAGTGATGACTGAGGGAGTGCTCCTGCTTCTTCCTATCTGTAGCAGACTAATAACATCTATCTCCCATTATCTC
Source organism: Nanorana parkeri (assembly GCF_000935625.1). NCBI lineage: Eukaryota > Metazoa > Chordata > Amphibia > Anura > Dicroglossidae > Nanorana > Nanorana parkeri. The sequence continues at coordinate 108,144 of NW_017308985.1, forward strand.
CCATTAAGCTGGCCAGACAGAGATCAAATTTCGGATTGAATCCCGGCCAGACCGGCCGGGATTCAATCCATGTGTGGCTCAGCTGGCTCTGCTGGCTCTGGCGGGCTCAGCAAAAGTTGATTTTTGAATTGACTTTTGTTGAAGTGGAAAATTCTCAGCTGTACACTGACTGTAGCCACTGTTCGGGATTCTGAAAGCCATGTGCTATCAAAATACAATAGTCCACGGGGGACATTTCTCCATCCACACAGTGTAGCGTGGATAAGGGAATTAAGTGGGCTGAATAAGAAAAATCTTCAGTCATATGGCCAACTTTACTAATATTTGCGCAATCTTACAAAGCTATTGATAGGGCCACTTTAACTCTTGCACTTTGTAATAAGGCAAGAGTTTTTTCCTTCAATTTAGATAGTTTACTTGATATGCATTACTGAATATGTAATATCATATTTACAAAAACCAACTATAATTTGCAATATATATACGGTATATAAAAATGTTCCGTTTTCTAATGCTTGTGTTAAAATCTTGACTTAAATGCCACATGAACTGTAAAACGTGACACATTTGCCCTGCAAAAGAAACAGGTTGTTTTTTTCCCATTTCCTGTGCATAAATATGGTAGCCATATATGGTAATGACTGAATGAATTCTGTTTTATTTGTGTCTCCATGGCAACTATTAAATGTGCAGATACTGTACTGCAAGATTAGTATGTTGGACTATGTGTGTTCCATTACCATGGAGACCAAAATGGAAGAAATCTGGCTCAGGCTGCTGGAAGGAAGGGGCAGACGTAGTATGTATTTGTCAGAAGAACTTCAAAGTGTGTTTTTTTACATCCTGGATAGCCAATGTTTACCTCCAGCTGAGCAGATTTGCACTAAGCTTAACATATTATTTTATCTCACTAAAAAATAATGTACTCACACGTTGTGCAATTTTCAGTATGTTTTTCTTGAGTCATCCTAGCATGTCAAGCCATTGTTCATATTTAAGAGCCGCCACCTCCTCAATACCACATTGGGAGTCATTGTATGTTTGCCATTGCAACACTTAGAAACTCCAGCTCTGAGCTGTGCCTTGCATTGATTATCTCATCTTTCTCGAGTTAATTTCAGAATCGTTGTTGCCAAGGTAACATCAGTGAGCTCTTTATATAGCACCTTAGCAAATGACATCATCTTTACAATTTAGTCTGCCTTGCATGTTCATTTAAGCTTCCAAGAATCAGTGCAAGGAATTGTGTGCTGCAAACTGTATAATCTGATGTGAGCCCTTGAGAAATAAGAACACCATCATTTCGATGTGCAAAGCTCCCTCCCTTCAATTTATGTTGACTGCTCAAGACGCAGTTAGTTGAGCAATACAATCTTTCAACTGTGAAGGTCAAATGTAAACCAATTTGCATCTACATTTCATGGCTTCTAAATTAAATATGAATTTATATTAATATTCTATTTTTAGAAAAAGGAAAGCAAGTATTTGTAACAGTAAGGTCACCAAAAAGTTAGCTGGTCGACTGTCTAGGTAATTATTTGCTTTTACAGTCTTTAAACCCAATTATAAAAATGTAATAATACAGTTACCAGTTCTCAGATGTGGTAACTGCATTTTTTTTCTGTTTTCCATTTTTGTCATTTGTTTTTACCGTAGAAAGATCAACAGATGAAAATAATCACCCTATTATATCTATGGAGAAGCAGCATTGTCACGCCCCCACCTGCTTTTCTCCATAGCATGGGGGTGCTCTATTGTCCACAATAAGAGCTGGGAACTATGCTAAACACTAGAGAGTGCAGCACAGGCAGAGAGCATACAGATTCATCAGCTCACAAGATTTCTGGCTGGATCAACAGATTGTTTTTGCACTTATCGAGCAGCTATAGTCAATGCTTTGAATGGTTACAAAGGGAGCAAAAAGGAGAAGTTAAAGTTGACCTTTAGCCCCTTTGACTAAAAATCATATCAGTGTGCAGATCTACATGCTGATATGAAATCATCTTACATTCATTAGTTAAACAAACATATGTTTATATGTATATATTTATTTCTTGTTTTCTACTTCGTGGTTCTCTTTCGCAAAAGTGTTGTAATTGTGCCCAAATGTTGCATCATGGGAAGGTTACATCAGCAGTGAATTGATGGGAAATCTCATTAGTAATCTCACTAGATTTCAGGGAAAGGCATTTTCCTCCCCTGAGATGATGTGCATGGTCACATGTCCTAGTCACATGTACCAGAGTTCCAGGAAGTAAAGGGAGATGGATTCATCTGCCTTAGTAAAAATGGCCACTGTGAGAAGAATGGGGAGGAAAATAAAAATAAGCCAGCAATTATTTAGATGTGTTTGTAGACTGCCAACATTTCTAAAGGTGTCTTTGTTGTTATTTTGAGGATATGGGTAAAGTTCCTCTTTCATCTGTAGGATTTACAAGAACTTTACAAATACTTATAGGACTCAAAAGGTTGATAGTTATTATAGACAGGCATACTATGAAGATGGAGTTATTGAACTTTTGGCAGTTCTTATTACATTTTGCATTAAACTTTCTGTCGATTCATTATATGATATATCTAGTGGACTACCCCATCATGCTTTTCAGTCCTCCCAGCTTCCCTATACCTTTTTACCCCATGTTGAAGGAATCATTAGACATAAGAGTATTGCAGAAGGACATATTTATCCCAGTGCCTGCACACCAATCGGTACACATCTCATACCACTGGAATCTTTCCTACCCCTCTCAAACATGCACTAGTCACCCCAATACCCAAAAAACCTTCACTGAACCCTACCAACCTCAATTTCAGACCTATCTCCTTACTCCCATTCACCTCTAAACTACTAGAACGCCTTATCTACAAAAGCCTGAGTTGCCACCTCGCTAATAACAACCTTTTGGACCCCTTTTAATCCGGGTTGTGCCCCAAACACTCCACTGAAACCGCCCTCCTAAAACTCACCAATGACCTAATAACCACTAAAAACAACGGCCACTATTCCTTACTCTTGCTATTAGACCTCTCTGCTGCTTTTGACACTGTTGATGACCTGCTGCTCCTCAAAAAACTCCACTCGCTTGGCCTACAAGACTCTGCTCTCTCATGGTTCTCCTCCTACTTATCTATGCGCTCCTTCAGTGTCACCTACAATTCCAACTCTTCCCCTCCTCTTCCTCTTTCTGTTGGGGTCCCCCAAGGCTCTGTCCTTGGACCCCTTCTCTTCTCCATCTACACCTCCTCCCTTGGTCAACTAATAACCTCACATGGCTTCCAATACCATCTCTATGCCGATGACACTCAAATTTATCTTTCCACTCCACAACTCTCCCCCTCAGTGTCCTTGCGTGTCACTAATCTACTAAATGACATATCAGTCTGGATGTCACAACATTTCTTAAAACTCAATCTTTCAAAAACTGAGCTCATGATATTTC
>NW_017308985.1:112676-112986 GCF_000935625.1 Nanorana parkeri
GCGCTCCTTTAGTGTCACCTACAATTCTAACTCCTCCCCTCCTCTTCCTCTTTCTGTTGGGGTCCCCCAAGGCTCTGTCCTTGGACCCCTTCTCTTCTCCATCTACACCTCCTCCCTTGGTCAACTAATAACCTCACATGGCTTCCAATACCATCTCTATGCCGATGACACTCAAATTTATCTTTCCACTCCACAACTCTCCCCCTCAGTGTCCTTGCGTGTCACTAATCTACTAAATGACATATCAGTCTGGATGTCACAACATTTCTTAAAACTCAACCTTTCAAAAACTGAGCTCATGATATTTCCT
>NW_017308985.1:113001-113966 GCF_000935625.1 Nanorana parkeri
ACTATCCAAACCTCCCCTCTTGCCAAGGTCCTAGGTGTCATCCTTGACTCGGACCTCACCTTTCTTCCCCACATCCAATCGCTATCCAAATCCTGCCGCCTTCACCTTCGTAACATCTCAAAAATACGCCCCTTCCTCACCAATGACACCACGCAAAACTACTTATCCACTCCCTTGTTATCTCTCGTCTTGACTATTGTAACTCCCTCCTCATTGGCCTTCCACTACACAGGCTATCCCCCCTTCAGTCTATCATGAATGCAGCTGCCAGACTCATTCACCTTACCAACCGCTCAGTGTCTGCATCCCCCCTCTGCCAATCCCTACACTGGCTTCCACTCGCTGAGAGGATAAAATTCAAAATATTAACAGTCACTTATAAAGCCACCCACAACTCTGCCCCCGGATATATCTCAGACCTTGGGGTTGATTTACTAAGCCCAACACACGCACACACGGGCTGTGTGCGTGTTTTAACCCGTAAAAATGTATTCACTAAGTGAACACGCACATCAAGGCGCGGTTTCACGCAGGTATGGCGCGTTTTTATGTATTTACTTACGCGCGTGTCGTGTAATATGCGCCATCGGCTGCACGCCACTATAATAAAAAATTGCAAGTGCTAGAATCATATTTATACTACTGCCATACATGTGCAAATCATACATATGATACATATGTTATTGCTATGCTTCTGTGCATACAAACATTCCACATAACACTTACAAACTGGTAAAAGACAGTATTCCAAAATAAGGTACTTACACACCAGTGCCGTGTTCGGATGTGCTCCAACCAAATGCGCATGTGCATGTGCATGAGCAAGTTCACACGTTTTTTGATCCTAGAAACACGAGCACGCCAATCCTGCACAATTTCTTTGTAATTCTAGCAAACACGCGCACATGGTGGATACATTTGAGTGGTGCGTTTTTCTATCCATTCTGTACTGTCCAGAGGTGTTT
>NW_017308986.1:0-45834 GCF_000935625.1 Nanorana parkeri
TGTGGCGTGTTTGTGAGGTTAGTAAATCAACCCCCTAGAGTCAGTCTGGTTGCTGAGGCAGGGTGTTATGATTTTTTCAGAATGCTATGTACAATACCCTGCCAGCCTCTTCCACCAGCCATGATTTGTCTGCACTGCATTGAGAAGGATATAGTAATGAGATAAATGGGTATAAAATAAGCCACCCAATGAACATAGAAATGTTTTATTAAAACATTTCATTAGCATGTTGATGAGGGAGAAAGGGAGAATCGGGGAAGGCAGAATATAAACAGATTTTGCAGAGAATGTCGGGGTTAAATTTCAACTTTCAGTGATTTTGTCCTTTTGCCTGTACAGGTTTGACTTTTTAAAAACGAAATTAAGATTATGAGCAGATTTGAAGATTCCCGATTTTGGAAAACCTGTTATTTTTTTTTTAGATTTTGCAAATTCATAAAAACCTATATATCTATATATGCCATGAATAATGATTACCTGGATTAATCAGTGGTGTGATTTTCTATACACTGGACCAATCTGAATGTGCCTATTCAGGTCAATTAAATTGGTAATCCACCAAAAAAGACGCAGCTCACCAAATATAGTATAATCATTTGATTCATTAATCTGTTTTTTTCAATCCCTACTATATTGTTAGAGCCAGAACTACATGTTTAGCCTTAAAGCTCCACAAAGGATCTTTAGAGGGAATATAACAGTGGATGACACCAACTTGCACTCATCAGAACCATACATTTAATCAGTGCATCAGAGCAAGACTGATGCAATGTGAGGTTATTTAACTGCATGTGTGGTGTTGGGATTGACCTCAATGATTATCTGCTATCTTACACTAAACTAAGTGATCACTAAGTGATATTAGATGCTGTCTCACCGAGTTACACTATTCTGCTCTTACTGCTATTTCAAGCTACATAATCATTTGTAACCTGGAAGCTTTTGTACCTTCAGGCAATTTTATATTTTTTGATTTATTTCAGTAAAATTCGGTGCAAATCATCAGTGCTGTCCTTTGACATCATTTCCACCCTTTACACTACTATTTCTCAACACTTGTAGGGCATCAGCCAGGGCAGGACTGGAAACCCTTGGCCTGTAAGGCAAACACAACAAACTGGCCATTTTATGGTAGGGGTGGCCTTTACCAGGTCATCTTTTGTCATCAGCACACTGAACCTAGGCAGTGCTTCCTGGCATGGTTTAAGCAGAATACATTTCCTAACATTTCAATGCATTAACATATTTTTTATCTCCATAACCATTATATATGAGCCATATTTTCCTTTCCCATCTGAACACAAATAGCTTGAGCCTAAAGAGTAAAATGTGCTACGTTTCTGATCTGTAAAAATGTTTAAATGATGTATTCTTGTACTTAGAAATAAGCCGAAGTAGATCTGATATATGTTCTCTTCCATCTCCCTGTATCTGTATGTCTTTTGGTCTTATTTAGAAGCTTATAGAAATAATAATGGCTGTGAACTGCTGATCCTTTTCTTAACAGTCTGATGGGTCAAATGATGCATGTGATTTATGTCTTGACCTACAGTAAGCAGGCTGTAATGTTCTACGCTGTATTAACTGGAAGCATGATGGAAACCGAATGTGTAGAAAGTGATTGCTTAATGGGAATGTGGCAACAAAAAAGGGCTCTTGGGTATGTAGCAATACAATAATTTGATGGAGTAAGATGTTTTCCCTGATTTTTTTCAGTGTTCAAATTTCAATAAAAAATTGTTCCTGGCACAGCCATTATGGGTAACTATCTACTGTATCCAGGCACACATTTGTGTCAAGAATGCCTGACTCTATGCCTTTAGTGAATGAAGTAAAAGTATATTGCCAGCTGGAGTTGTAAGAGTAACATTGTTGTCTTCCAGTGAAAATAATTACTAGTGTTAAAGCCAAACTCTGGGCTTGGTTCCCTGCTTCTTAATCACTTTACCACTCCCATCCTCTGCTCCCCACCCGGGGGCCCCTTGGAGGACCAGACTGGTAATGTGATGCTCTGGGTTCTCTAGATCCAATGGTGCCCTGCAATCACGGTATGCCCTCAGTCTTTCAGATTGAATTACGTTGTCCATTATTCAACCTGGGAGACCGAGGGACTTCTTGTGGTGAAAAGGAAACAATGTGGGGGACAGCTCTGCATTGATAATTAGTTGGTTATTGCCTTACTGCTTTTTTAATTTAAAATACTGCTAAGGGGCATTTTATTCAATGTATTGTCTGCAGTAGGGCTTAGAGATATTAAAGAGATGCTGAGGAGAAGAAAATAAGAGAAGACACTGCTTAACCATGTCCAATGTTAAATTCCCAACTCCAAGCTTAATAAAGTGCCACATAAAGGCCCCAGCCTTTGCAGTGTATTTATAGACTTTTCCTTGCTGCATTCAATAGACTTTCCATTGGTGGTAAGTTTTACTTTTTCTTCTAATGTTGTTTCTGTTTATTTTATTTAACTGTGCTTTTCTACAGTGGGGTTTTAGGTCCACAAGATAAGCATTTTGATGCAAGGTTTGCTTTAATGACCACTGTTACATTGGGATGTTTGGATGCTTTTTCTACTAAAATGAATGATGCCTATGCAGTTTGAATTTTTAACAAAAGAGCTACAGTATATATTTCATAAAGAATTCCCCCATGCTGATCAGTCTTCATCTAAGGTGTGACCTGTTTCCTGGATCAACTTTTGCACAGAGTGCTATGATCAAAGAGACCCTGTCAACAGTTCACACTTTTTATCTTGAATGTTTTAACACCTCAAGAGTAATGAATAGTGGTGCCCTAATTTTTTTTAATTTGCAGTGAAGGGGAGAATTTTTCGATCTATGGTATTTATTATAGCTATGCCATTTGACTATTTCATCTATGAGTCTAAGCTCTTTTGTTTGGGGGGAGAATAATTTATTCCAGAATCATGCCCCATCTTTCTAAAATGAGCCTGTAAACTCTGTGTTAGTCCTCTGGAAAGAAACAAGATATCATTCCTGGAGTAGATATTTTTGGTTTTTCAATGATAGCATCTGCTTTTATGTGTATTTGTGAATGCTTATATAAGCATATGAGAAGCTTACACGGGCTGTCATGACTGTCTGTATTGCTCTCCTTGTGACTTTAATAAAATGTGGATTTTTTAATCAGTGTTGATGTTTATTTACCATATAAAAAGCTCTCCTTAACAATTTTGCTGCCCAAATGCAGGATGAAAAACATGGAGTCATGGCCGTAATTGAAAGGAATAATTGGATACAGAGGTCTTGGCCATCAATACAAGGTAAGGCTGTTGTCTCTTATAAAGTTCTAGCTATTCTCTCATTAGTTTTCTGGGCTGTGGTTCAATAAGTAACCTATCTCAAGAACCTCAGAGTGGTGAATTGTAAGTTCTTTCTATGTCTCTCTACCTTTTTCTCTTGTATAACCATTAACTTTCTAGTGCCTGAGGTATTTGTGAGTATGACCGCGGTTTACGAACCATAACTTGCTGCATGGCTTGACCAGCCTTGTTGTAAGGACTGCACACTCACTAATATCACTGTATAAGAGCTTTACATAGAGCCTTTCTCCAGGTTATGATGAATGTTTTTTTTGCTCTGAATTACTGAACACTTCTTTCATTGTACTGGTAATAGATATTTGCTTGATTAGGAATTATAGTCTTTGCATCTCTGTACTAGAAATAGTTTTAGCAATATTTTGTGGACTTTTTGTCATCTATCTGCTCTGGAATTTTGGCATTAGAGTAAGAAGGAATGCCTAGTCTGTATAGACCCATACATTGAGTGTTTCAGTAAGTGGGAGGAGCCTTATCAACTCCATGCCAATTTAGAAGTTGGGGAACAGCTTACTGGAAATGTGGGGTCTGCCAGAATACTCCAGAGGATATCAGTTATCTGGAATTATGGATAAATAGAGGAGCTCATGTCCACTAAAAAGGTAGTGATAAATGTGTCTATTAATCTTAGGCATAGTGAGGAAATGGCAAATGGGTGTGTTATTATTTCGTAAACAGTTAAGTAGGCATACATAGTAGGGATGCACCTATATATCGGCCGAAAATGGCACTTTTGGCTAAATGCCAAAAGTGCAATTTTTCTGACGATACAGCGGCACATCCCTGCTTTCCCTCCTCCCTGCTGGGCGCTGCTCTGTGTCCCAGCGGGGAGAAGAGAAAGTGTGACAGTCGACCGAGCGCTGCGGGAGGAGAGCGCTGTGAGCAGCCGGAGTTTCTCCTCCCACAACGCTCAGCCTCCTGTCACAGATTGGCAGAGCGGTGTGGGCGGAGACAGCCTGCGCTGTCACAGATGGCTGAGCTCTCCTCCCTGCAACGCTCGCTCAGCCTTTTGTGACAGCGTGCCAGGAAGGAGAGCAAGTGCAAACACTCAGGGCTTGTTCACACCAAATTCAGACCAGATCTGCATGAGTTTCTGCACATGCAGTGCAGTGTGTTATACTGCATTTTTTGTTGCTTTTTTGATGCGTTCCGGGCCATTTTTGGTAAAAAAATAATATATTTTTTCTTTCAGTGCATTTCAAGGCGTTTGCATGCGTTTTTGATGCGTTTGCATGTGTTCCAGAGCGTTCCAATGCATAGGGCTTGCTGCAGTTTGAACTAGAGCCCAAAATACCATTGGAATACATTGGACGCAGTTTTGATCCGGTCTATAACTGCTCTGATCCTGGAACGTGCTTGGTGTAAACAAGCCCTCAGTGATCGCTGAGTGTTTGTAGATAATTGAGGACATGGTACGTTTACTATATCCTCAATTATGAATGAATGGCAAGTGATCTACTTCACCTCCTGTTCATTCATGTCCTCATGTTATGAATGAACAGGAACACTTATAGAGGATTCCTGTTCATTGATAACTGGGGCTGCAGAAAAAGAGATTGAGGACTTTGTGTCCTCAATCTCTTTTTCTATTTTTTTTTTCTGCTGACTATAAAAAAAATAGAATTTTTTTTCTTTTGTCTAATGTCACTTTGATCCAACAAAAATGAATTCATAACAAACATTCTTACATACTACCACTAACGAAAATTTGGATTTCGTCCGAATCCCGAAACAAATTGACTTTCGGACCGGAATCCCGAAAAACAAATTAACGAAAAGTCAATTAATGAAAATAAAACTGGCACATATGTCTATTCTCTACTATTAACATGAACTTTTCAGCATTGTATACAGGGGAGATGCCTGCTTAAGAAGGGATACATTTTTTTTTTTTTTGGTGTTCATTTAACAAATAAGAGCAAAGATTTACAGGGAAAAATTATCTGTCCTTGGTATTTATCATATTATCTATTGTCATTTGTCTATTTCCGAGTCTGTTATTTTTGTACTGGGGAATTACAAAGGTAAAGGAATAAGGTAAAAACAATTGCTTCAAGTGTTTTTTTTTTACATATTTTATTAAAACATATTTTGGCAGAACAAACATTGAAACAGACTTGGAGGTATTTGTAAAGAGGGTAAACTGAAAAAAAAGAAACACAATCATTTCTAACAAATTAGGAATGATAGGGAAAACAATAAATTAACACCTAAGGGGATGCTCCTATAAACTAGGAGGAAAATGAAAATAATGGGAAGGGGGGGAAGGGAAGAAGATAATTACTATGTTACCAATTAACTAGAAGGATAATATCTCTAAGATCAACACAGGATGTCAGGAACCAACATCTAAATTTCCCAAAGTATTAGTAAGCTTAGTTTTTAAATACCATGTGGTGAATTGAAATGGGGTGCCTTTAAGAGTTTTATTGGTGCTATTATTTTCTGTGCCAGGATCTCATCTTAAAATGACCATCTAGCCTCCTCTACCTAGCATTTCTTTTTAGTCACAGATTTTTTCACAGTCATATACATGTACAAACACTGTTCGGCTATTCACTTCAGGTTTGTACGGCTGATTTCAGCCGTATATTGGCTGAAATCAGCCGTACATCGTGTGGCTTCACGTGGCTTCGGGTCGGCCGAACATGCTCAGCATGTTCGGCCAACCCAAAGTGCAGGAGGAGTTCGACTCAGCCGATCCAACATCTGGATCGGCTAAGCGGAACCTCCGGCAGGCTACTCGCTGCTGTTCGGTCTATTCTTATAGATGCCGAACAGCAGTGAGTGAATAGCCGAATGCCGCTGAGCGGCATTCGGCTCGGCTGTTCTGCTCGGTCCCTCAGAAGGACCGAGCAGAACAGAAAAATTGTTTAAAAAGTTTTAAAAAATAAATAGAAAACTATTGTGTGGAGCTAACAATGACTGCTAGCTCCGCCCAATAGTTTTCTATTGGCCGGCGGTTCTGCTGCAGTAAAAAAAATGGAAAGAAAAAACTCTCCCGGGCGCTCCGGGAGTCTCCCACTCCTAGCCGCCCAGGAGAGAAACACTGATTTGTCTTTTTTTTCTTCATTCGGACACGGTGCCGTGTCAGAATAAAGAAAAAAAAGAAAAAGCAGTGTTTCTCTCCTTGGCGGCCGGGAGCAGGAGACTCCCGGAGCGCCCGGGAGAGTTTGCTGTCTGGAGATCAGTGTCCCTGTTTAGCTGGTAACCAGGGATGCTGATCTCTCTGCAAGTGGCCGGAGCCAGCCGTAAGATCACGGCTGGCTCCGCCCAGCTGTCAGAAGCAGGCTGTTGGCCAGCTTCGGCTTTCAGCACGGCTCAGCCAAGCCGAAGCATATGCCTTTGGCACGACTGAGCCGCTCGGCTAAGTTCGGGAGCTGTACGGGCTATTGTGAATAGCCCGTACAGCAGCCCTTCAGTTCTACTGAACTGAAGGGGTCCTAGGGGCGAAGCTAGCCTAGCCGAAGGATCGGCCGAAGCTACGGCTAGATCCTTCGGCTGCTTCGTGAATAGACCCCTAAGTAAATATAACCATATGTACCTAGGGGTTGATTTACCAAAGGCAAATAGGCTGTTCACTTTGCAAGGGAATTTTCTCTTAGCATAGAGATTGTGTTGAAAAATTACCCCTAAGAATACACAATCAAGTGCAAGGAAAATAACAAAAAACTGTACATTTGCTTGCACGTGATTGGATGATTCGCCTCATTCATTAGGTTAAAGGAACATTTCCTTGTAAAGTAAAAATTCCTTTGCAAAGTGAACAGGCTATTTGCTTTTAGAAAATCAACCCCCTAATGTTACTGCTTTTTTCTAAACCTCCATTTTACATAGCGAAACAAAGGTTGCACCTTCAACAATTTCCTTTCTCATAGATATTGGTCACAATAAGTTTATAATTTAAACACTGGGGAACTGAAGTTTTGCTTCACTTGTAAACTGCATTAACTGAAAATGTTTCAGGAATTGCTTGGATATTACATCCTTTGATTGTTCAAATTATTTCTCTTGCATGAAGGTCGTTAATTTTAATTAAACAACACTATTATTTTATTTTTTTTATTACTAGCTTGAAAATGAAGATTAGTCACAATGAGTTTCATTAAATAAACAGAGCAAATTAAAATGTATAATAAATCTCGGAGCAGATCTGAAATTGCCTCATGCAAAGCCTATTAGTCAAGAAGCAGAAAAGTCTGTCTCTGAAGAATAAGAGAAGCTGAGGATATGCTAAAAATCATCTGGGTAATTTTTTACGAGGCATATGCGTTCAGCTAGACTGAGCCGCTCGGCCAAGTTCGGGAGCTGTACGGGCTATATTGAATAGCCCGTACAGCAGCCCTTCGGTTCTGCTGAACCGAAGGGGTCCTGGTGCCGAAGCTAGCCGAAGGATTGGGTAATTTTTCATCACTTTGTAAACCTGACTTCACCTCCAGTTCTATCAGTGAATGTCTGTCTCTCTCCTGACTCTTTTCTTATATGAAATATTATTGCCCTCTCTGCTGTAAAGTACAAAGTATTCTTGGTCAATGGAAGAGGTTTGCATAAAAGGGCCTCCAGAACCACAATGGGGTTCTTACATTCCACTTCAACTGCCATACCAACTGAATACAACTTGCATTTGACACACTTCTGAGATCATTGACAGTTCCTTTACGGGCACATGTGACCTTTAGTTGAGTTCCTTCTGACCCGCATTTGACCTGCTTCTAAGTGACATCAATCTGCTTTAAGTTGCTTTTGCATTCCCATTGAGTTGTATGACAGGCAAAGCATCTCTGACATAAACAAAAGCCCACTGACACAGGTCCTAATGCTCAAGTCTGCACTGCTGAAACTTGCCTATTAACATTTTTAGAATGTAATCAATATGGAAAAGTTCCCTGTCATATTGCACATGTGAAAGATTCATCTACTCCAAATCAATCGGTAGCCAACACTGAAATTTGCAGTGTGAACATAGTGGTTACAAGTGTTCAATCGTTTACTATCACTATTATCTGTAACTGTCATGTTAACAAGTGTCCCCATTTTAAGATCTCTTTTGTGTTCCATTTCTAGTGGCAACTCAGAATGTTGGATTTACCCTAAATTTTTTCCCCCAGTGAGATTGGAGAATAGAATAATTTGAGGGGATAAACGCTAAACCCTAGTGTGGACATAGACAGCAATCACAACTTAACAGAGGTTCTAACCCCTCAACACTCTATCCAAATATAAATAAATAGTGCTACCGTTGGTTATACTGTAATCAAAAAGCATGTTTTATGCTTTTTTCCCCCCTTCAGAGTGTTTTTATGAAAAAGAAAAACAGTACTTATTAGCTGTCAAAGTTCTTCACAAAAAACAATTAACCAGATTAATAGAGATGAAGAAAACATTACTTTCTAATTTTTGCAAACATGGCATTTTGCTTCAAGCAAACTGTGAATACAAGGATTGTTTATATTTACATGTTAAATCTTCCACAAACACCATTATGCAAAGACAAAAATGAAGACTTAGCAAAAAAACATTTTTTTTTTTGAAGTTTCTGCAAGGAGACAAAGTTTTACATTGGATTATTGCATATATGTGGAATAAATACAAAGAGCACACCAAGATTTAAGTAAGAATACACATGCCTCTTGTATAAACGCAATATTTGCTTATCATAGAGTTCACCTTTAAGCCTTAATCATGCTTTCCAGCTACTTATAAAACCAATAATGCATTTCTAGAAAAGTTAATGAAGTGGGTCATGCAAAGACATAACAGCAACTGAGGACTCCAGTTTATAAAGAAAGAGATAACATCTTTTCAAGAGTGTCTTTAAGAGAAATTAGATGTTAAATCCGGTTATGTTCCTCAAATGGAAGAATACAGACTCAACAACAGTTGACACAGGATTTTGAATTATTATATTTCCATCAGTCACCACCTAAAGGTTGAGCATAGAGAGTAACAGGATTATTCACAGAAGGGTGAAGGGTTTGGAAAGGCATGAGAAGTGAACAATCTAGGCCAGAATATCTGATTTGGAAAAATTTCTCCTGCCTTTTCAAACTCTTCACCCTTTTGTGAATATCCCTGTAAATATTTCAAGGAATCCTCACCAACTGTCAGGAAAAAGTGTGAAACCTTTTATTAGATTAGGATCACTTATAACTTTTGTCGGAGTTTAGCTGCAATTCATTTATTCTTAAATTGTATCTAGGCAATCTTGATGATTTACACTATAGGCCTGGAAAAACAATAAATACATGTGTGTACCATCTGCATAAGAGTGTTTGTGGCACTGGACTGTTCTACCAACAATCTTCTGGGACACCAAGAGGTGCAAGTCTAGAACAATGGTTTGTTAGACATTCTAATTGTGTTGTGCTAAACTAAGCTGGAACCAGCTAAGAACTGTGCCTTCTAAACTAATTAGTCAGAACAAAGACCAGTAGTTATTTGTTTTTCATTAACTGCTTTATAATTCAAAGTATAATACAACAAGTCTAAACATAGAACAGTAAGAAAACATACAAAACTGTTCAATCCACACATTCCAATCCACAATGGGGTTAAAGACCAGCAGTTATAGAGGTACAGGTAGTGTAAAAGAAAACTGTTTGTCCATTGCAGATTTGTATTAGCAGTCTGTCAGAGACCTGCATTGTGAGCTACACACAGATGATATCTCTGGTCTCTATTTAGAATGCACTATAATAACACATTTAAAAGTCTTCAATGAATACTATCTGCATTATATGTTTACTGTCCCTTTAAAGTGTTTGATAAAAAGGTCATTCCGCTTATAACTGAATATACTATTTTCTTATTTCACATCTCCACCTTGTAATTTGATTCTGAAATAGCAAATGCTTCTCTATCACAATCTAAAAATTGCTGACATTTTCGTATAAATAGAAAAACAGCTAATTCTCATCTGCTCCAACCTGAATTTTGATTATAGCTCACTTTTAAGATGTCTATCCACACTGCAAGGGCTCAGAGATACGTCAGACATAAAATACCGTTAATAAAAAATACAGCGTCTTGCTTTGCATGTCAACCAATGTGTGAGAGAGAGAAGGTTAGGAAAATTCACGGCACATGTAAAATCCTATTACCTCTGCTTGCATTTGAAGCTTCAGCTTAAAACTGCAGTCAAAGCTCATTCTCCAAACAGATTACAGTTTTCTGAGACACTTTTGTCCCCGAGGGCCTGAAGATTGCATTTGCTTTGCAGTCTGGAATAATAACCCTGTTTCTTTTATAAGACACACTACTGCGTGTGTAAAGGTTATATGGAATTTAGTCCTCTAGTAGAGCTGTAACTAAATTTCAAAGGAAGTCCTTTCTTAGTTGTAAGTAGCAATAATTCACTTACACTAAAGAGTTAGTAGCCAGAATTGCGGAGCACATACAGTTAGTATATCAAAGCTGCAGAGATGGTTTTAAGCAGAAAACAGCAAACAAGGTACTTTAGAGTGGAAGAATTGCAGGATGTTATTGCTTCTTGGAGGAAAAATAGCGTAATTGTCACCACATTGTGGGCCTGATTTACTAAAGGCAATGAACAAGTGGAGGAATAAGGAGGGTATTTCTAGTTTGTCATATGCAACAGACTTCAAAATAATGCTGCTTTTGTGCCTTCTGTTCTGATGAGCTGTACAAAGTAATTCATTCATTAACATTTACTTGTTAAAATGGGAAAGGCTCACTAAGCAAAAATTGCAGATCAAGGAGCATGTGCAAAAAAAAAATGGTATGCCATCTTTTTGGACCAAAAAAGTCAGCAAATGTACAAGTATTTATAACTGTAATCTTTATCCCATGCATTGGCTTTTGAAATCGTGTAAGCATGTTGGCTGGGGCCATAATGTGACTAAATTACTAAGGGAGTAAAGTATGTTCTCAACAATGGAGTGCAACGCATTGGTTAAGTTGTACCTATGTATAAATTCACATTTAAAGCTAGAGCGTGTCCCTGCATATTTGAAGCCATATGCTCCAGATGGGTTGATATTCAAGATATGGTTTAGAGAGGTGGACCATGTTGAGGCATGGGCCTGGTTCCGAAAACAAGCACCCTGGGCATGTTCTGCCTACTTGCTGAGGTGTTGCTACACATGTATGTGAAGATTGGTATTTATTCAGTTAATTTTTTAAAAGTTTTATTGCTCCATGTCATACAAGATCGTGTTCTAGTATCTAACCTGCTACTTTGGTTTTTTTTTTTTGCTGCTGTTTGTTTTTTGTTATTGTTTTAAAAGAATTGATAATAGCAATAGACTTTTTTTTTAAATAACATGTTCAATGTGCAAAGGGAATTTATAGATAGCTTAATTAGATAAAGCTGTGACACACCCTCCACTAATATGCAAACAGAAATCTTGTTTTTTTTTATTTTCCAGACATGTAATTAGGTATTTTTCATAAGTGAATTTTCATTGCATTCAATAAGGTAAGTGAAAATTCACTTTTGTTTGGATGTTGGCATGTTCACTCTATACCAAATTATGCTTATTAGTGAATTCACTATCTGCAGTTCAGTGCCTGTGAGCACATGTTGCATGCATCACATACTATGAGAATATGATTTGCACAATATATGTGCAGGTGTATGCACATACAGTAGGGGACAATAGCTATAGGAGGGTGAAAAGGGAAAACTGGCTTAAAGATTATAAATTCACAAGAATGTTTTGATCAATAACATCCTCTGAATGGTAAGTGGTTCACCCTAGGTAACATTAATCTTTAACCCAATTATACATAATCAAGATTTGGGGACAGAAAGTATTGTTTTTGTGTTTGCAGCTGAATTTCAATGTGTTGCAATTCAGCTGCTTGTGGGGGAGGGGGACTGATCAGTGAATCAGCATTATCAGGAGAAAAATCTGGTGGTCCTTAATTAATAGTGATGGATTTAAAGGCATAGAGACTGCTCACTTGGCAAATGTTTAAGGAAATGTTCACTTTGAAAAATATATGTGGACTTTGCAAACATTAAGGGGTCTATTCACAAAACTGCCAAAGGATCTATCCATAGCTTCGGCTGATCCTTCGGCTAGCTTAGGCCCCAGGACCAGTTCGGTTCAGCAGAACCGAAGGGCTGCTGTAGGTGCTATTCACTATTTGACTGTGCCGAGGTGAAAGGTTAAGCTGGCCGAACAGCCTGCTACTGACAGCTGGGCGGAGCCAGCCGTCATCTCACGGCTCGCTGCGGCCACTTGCAGAGACAGATCAGCGTCCCTGGTTACCAGGTAACCAGGGACGCTGATCTGTCATTACTCTCCCGGACGCTCTGGGACGACCCGAACCCTGCCGCAGCAAGCCGATGTACAGCTGATTTCAGTCGGTATACGGCTGAAATCAGCCGTACAAGCCTGAAGTGAATAGTTTTGTAAATAGACCCGTAAGCATTTCCTTTAGAAAATCAACCTAATAGACTTTATAACAAAGTACAATGTGACTATGCAGCTCCTAATGCTTAAATGCATAAATGTTCAGTGTCGAAAATTCAGTGCATGGTTGATGCAATTCAAAAAGCAAAAAATATAAATGACACTGCAGAATTATGACTCAGATAGTAATCTGATTATCTTCCTTCATTTAGATTTTTTTTTAAATGAAACTTAAAAGACTTCTGCATTGTGCATCTTTTCAAAAGCGCTGCACAAACTGTTGGTGCTATATAAATCCTGTATAATAATAATAATAATCATTTTTATTTTTTAACTATGTAACATGTAGTGTGCACAAGACCCTCGGTTGAAAAATCACAATGGCCACGTTTAGAAAATCACAATGGCTGCAGATAGAAATGGAAATTTAATTTTTAATGACATTAAAGTATAAAATGGCTCATATAGAAATGATGTCTTACAATTCTTTTTAAGAAAATTGCATTTTAATTTACTGTGGGTTGCTTATTTTGTGTGCACTCTGTCTCTTTATAAGACATTAAAAACATTTGTTAGTATTGATTTCCTGTAAGGGTAGCATTTTTTTAATAGGGTTATTTTGCACAGTGACAGCCTATATACCTTACTGAACCTACCCATTGTCTGGATAATCATTTCTTTTAGTAAAAGAAATGAAAAAGAAAAAGCTAAAGTATTCTAATAGGGGTTTTGACATTTTATGTATTGCATTTAATTAGTTTAATAACTCCCCTTCACCACTTAAGTCTATTTATGCATTGAGCTGTCTCTTAAACATGCAGCTATAAGGGACTGGAAAGATTTATTAACAAGTGTAACACTCTCTTACTGTAGAACTCTCTTGCTATGCTTAGAGGAAAGTCAAATTAGAAACACAAATGAGGCAAAGATCACTGCAAGGGCAGCACAGTGTTTACTTACAATGTTAATAAGCTCAGAGCCTCTTAAAAACTGCACGTCAGCAACAAATGATATAAATGGTCAACGCTGCAAAATGTGAAAACCAGAGGTGGCTTTTCCATTTTCAATATTTTGCTTAATAATGCCAATGGTATTAGTCAAATATTTCATTACTAATTGATAGTGATAGTTACTGTGTTACTAATAATTAACAATATAAGCTTTTTACTGTGAAACCATCAAAATCACAAACTTCTGAAGAGAAAAATAGAAGAGGGAGTTATTACAAATCCAATTATATTCCTGTTTCAATGACAATTGTTTTTTTTTTTTAATTAAGCTGATAAGTCATCAACATTGGAGCCTTTGTTTAATTAAGAAAAAGAACAGCGTGCAAAGTGTAATATCTCATAACAACCAACTAGAAATATTTTTTTTAATAATTCTGTTACATTAGGATCTGTACTAATGTAACAGAATGTGGTAGGAGCAAGTCTGGCAATGTGAAAAGAAGCCTGGGCTTTCACAGCTTGACTGGTCAGTTACAGTGCAACCTTATAACTTACTATGCTTGTTCTCCCAGGCCACCACTAATAGGATTCTCCAAGGCTTGTTTGCACTTGTTCTATTCATTCACTGCTCTCCCTGGAACCACATCAACTGCAGCCATTTTATATGGCCACCATGTAACCCACCCACCCAAAGAGACATTACCCACTTAAAGCCCGTTTCCACCTTTGCAGAGGTATTTTAAAAAAACCTATGTCAGCAATGTACACAGCGTTTACACACACGCAGAAGGTATATGCATTTGCTGTATATGAACACATACATTTTTGTGAGCTTTCCTCTTGATATCTTCATGGAAATGTGCTGTGCAAACAATGTGTGTAATTTCCTGACTCGCTGGCCTCCTGTGACACCGCTGACAGCTGACTCCTCCTGCGGTGGTGTTTAGTGATCATGTTACAATGGCTCACAGGGAGGGGGGGCAGATGTTTACAGTTTGACCCTGGTGTCAGACTGAATTTCCTGTGGACATTTTTTTTAATTTTTAGGCTTCAGGCCTAAAAAACTTTCATAAAAAATGAAGAAAGCCTGCAATGTGAGTCATGAAAAGGTGAAAATGGACTTTAAGGTGAGGGGTCTCTCCTTACCTAAAGACATCAACACATCACACAATACTGTAGCTCGCGGTATACTGAGCTTAGGGTGACGAGAGGATGCTAGTTTGTGTCCTCCCGTTACCCTAAGGAGAACTATGGGGAAAAGCCTTAACCCCATAGTTCTCCTTTAAATACGCACATTTTCCAATGCCTACATGCCAAGCAACACTCCAAACACTAAACCTTTTCCTTCAAAGTCCCTCAATATTCTGTGTGCACAGCAACTCTCGCAGGTTCATCCCTCTGATTTCACGCCACCACTCTCTGTTGCAGTGCTGCAGGTGATGGCGGGTGATTTTACAAGACAAGATTTTGCAAATTATGAATATGTTTACAGTTTTACCTGCCAAATATTTGTAATTCTGCATAGCCAGGTTAGTGATTTACACACCTCTACCCCATTGCTCACGCAGGCAGGTGACAGACTTATTTCCTGGTTGGCAATTCAACTTCCTATCTGAACCAAGTTTAAACATTTTACTATGATCCTAATTACCTACATTCAGTTATCAGGGAGGAGATCCAGTAACATGTAAGGCTGAACCAGAAAGTAATACTGTAATCTTTCTAGTAGTGTTTTAGGCAGAGGTTTGTAAATCACAAAAGTGGCTGAATGGGATCACAAATCTTTTGGCTATTAAAATAGTAAACACATAAGAACATCAGCTGTATGCTCATTGATTGCAGTTTCAGTCTATCCAGCAGATTTCTCACAGTAGAACTACAACAAACTATTTGCAACAGACATGGGCTATTACTCAAGGAACAAGCAGATCAAATGGCCTGTAAAAGATAAATGCTGTTCCTGGCAGTAGTTGCTGCTCCATTTGTTTGCTATGAGGTACACTTGACTGAGTGAAAAATTGGTTCACTTCCTTGCCTTAATGTATTAATATCACTGTTTTACATCAAGCACATGTCCTTTGAGTTCATCCAAAAAAAGAAACCTCCTCATCATCCAAAAACCTACCAGAGGAAAGAAAAAAACGCTTATAAAGCTTGGTTCATTTTGCACTAACAAGGAACATTATTTGATTTATTTTTAGCAAAGCCAATCACCTAAATAAATCACAATCACCCAGATAAACATTCTTCAAAGTAACCTCCTAAAAGTGTTAGGACCTATTTAGATTTTGTGAGTTGGACCCAGTTTCCTTGATAGACTATTCCCAGCAAAGAACCCTTTCTGTATGCAGAGGTTAAACCCTTTCTTACTTCAGTCAAAAAAGACAGCCCCTGTGTTTTTTCAGTAATCTTAAAGTGAACAATTTTCACA
This sequence comes from Nanorana parkeri, assembly GCF_000935625.1. NCBI lineage: Eukaryota > Metazoa > Chordata > Amphibia > Anura > Dicroglossidae > Nanorana > Nanorana parkeri. The sequence goes on from NW_017308986.1 coordinate 16,099, forward strand.
GGGTCTTTTATATATTTCTAAAGTACATTATGATAATGTTTTTCAATCCTTAATCACCTCTTCTTGAAGATAAATACATTTCCCCATAACAAATCCTCCATGCCCATATTAAATAAGTTGCTTTTCAAGTCAAGGCTTAAACTGGAGGCCAAGGTTGCACTGAATATGATGCCAATGCATGCTGCTTTTACGTCTCTGTTCTACTAAGCAGTAAAGATCTGTCTCCATTATTTTAGCATTTTAGCCCCCGTATACTGTATGGTACTGTATGTACATGCATGTTATTCACATTTTCACATCACTTTTCACATTTAGTTTCTTCTGTTATGTAGCTGCCCAATCATTCTAGGTCAGTTTTCAAATTAGAGACATCTCTCAAAAATGATATTCATCTACATAGCTTTGTGTGAGCTTCAAACACAGGAAAAGTACATTTAGGGGTGTATTCACAAAGCTGCCGTAGGCAGCCAAGTGAATAACCAACCCAAAGTGAAGTTAAGCGATTGCTGTTCGACTATTCACTTCAGGCTTGTACGGCTGATTTCAGCCGTACACCGACTAAAATCAGCCGTACATCAGCTTGCTTGGGCCGGCTTTGGGTCAGCCAAACATGCTCAGCATGTTCGGCCGACCCGAAGTGCAGAAGGAGTTTGGCTCGGCTATTCTGCTTGGTACCTCTTTGGTACCAAGCAGAATAGAAAAACAGTTAAAAAAGTAGAAAAAATAAAATAGAAAACAATTGGCTGGGCGGTTCTGCTGCCGTCAGAATAATAAAAAAAAACACCATAGGAATGCATAGCTAGGTTCCTATTGGCTATTTCACTTTGCAATAGCTAATAGCAAACTAGCTATTGCACCCGCCCTCTGCTGCTGTCAATCACTAGAAGGGGACCTGCATCGATCAAGGGTCTGGTAAGGGATTATAGAGGGGGTCCATGCTGGTTTTTGGGGGGGGGGTTTGGCGTTGGGATTCCCCTAAAATTCCTACCAGACCTAAAGGGTATGGTATAAATTAGGGAGGGTATTCCACACTGTTCTTTTATGTTAACTTTCATAACATAAATTAATTCATAATGACATTTGGAAGAAAATTCGTATGCATCTGACATTTTTGTTATCAGAAATTTTGATGCGTTCAGATACGTAATTTTTTTATTCCGAAATGCGGATGCCCTGAATGTCCAAATTTTGGAAAATTCTTACAAATTTCAATTTAGAACAAAACAAATTGCACATGTCTAGTAGAGACTGTTCTCCTAGCAAACACTTCTTTACTTTGTCATTTGCATTATCAATTTTATCTGATTCTAGTGGTACTGCTAGGTTACACATTTGGCGCAGGATTTATCTAGATTATATCATGCAAATATATTTATTAAAAGCTGGCTGATGTTGAATAACAACCTTGTCAAAGTGTTTAAATTCTGTGCATGTAAGCACTAGAAAATTATGGGGGCTGAAATAAAGTACATGTTGATTTCTTGATTCTAAAATAGCTGGTGGTAATCCTGTTCCAAATGGAACCTAGTTGATGTAATTCAATGCTGTGCTTGTAGACACTACAACATTGTAGGGGGCTTTTTTCTGTGAAATAATTACACTGTAATGTTTGGCAGTTTCAGTCAGAAAGGTCTGCGGTTCCTAAGCTTCATAAAAATCAGTAGCAGACTGATTCACGCAAGAAACCTACTGTTGAGTGGATAGCTTGGTTATCTATAATACTATTCTCAGCAGGATAGGCTATAGGATGGCTCTAGGCGGGAAATTAATTACTTTGACTTTGATCTATAATATACCCAAGTCCTCCTACCCTTCTATTCAAGCACTGTTCTTCTGGTTACTAGTTTGTGTTCATCTCAATAATCTTCTTGAAACCACTCCAAATGTTCTCCGCTTTAGTAGCGCCCCAAGCCTCCTCCTCTTTACCACCAACGCCCCAACCCTCCTTCTCAATACCAGTACTCCAACACTCCTCCTCTTCCTCACTCCCAGCACTGCAACACTCCTCCTCTTCCTCACTACCAGCACCTCAACCCTCCTCCTTACATTCCTCCTCTGCCTAATGATGCCTCATGGCAGTCCACATGCTGGTGGAGTGCAGGAATGGCCTTCTGCATAAAATAACAGCGACTGGCAAAATAATGGTGGCATTTTGGGCTACCTCTGGGATAGTGGTAGTAGATCCATCAATTTTCTCCTTCTATTTGGAAGAGGTCCTTATTGAAGATCCTAACCCAAATGGCATTCGGGAGCTCCCAAATTTTTTTTAATTAAAGGAATAGTCAAATATTGACTCTTTGTTTGTTTTTCAATTAAAGGAATTTTTTTAAAAGTGTGGTTTGTTTATTTACTTTGAATATTAACCCTTTAGTGAATGAGTAGGGTACAAGTACCCCTTACTCATTCACAAGGGGGGCGAGATCTGGGTGCCCCTTAATTAAAGGGGTACCCCGATGCAAATAAGCCCCCTTGCCTGCAGACCCCCACAACCACCACTCCCAGGGTTGTGGGAAGATGCCCTTGTCCCCATCAGCATGGGGACACCCTCCCAATGCTGAGGGCATGTGGCTTGGTAAGGCACATGAAGGGGGGTGCTCAATCGCCCCCCCCTTTACTGCCCTGCTGGGCCTGTGCTCGGATCAAGGGTCTGGTAGGAATGTTAGGGAAAAACACATTTTTTACTTTTCTTTGACTTTTCTAGTTTTACTTCAGTGATTCAAAACACACTAAAGCTTTTGGGTCAGCATAATAGCCAGTTATCTAACATATTTGAAAAACATTCAGCAATGGCAGCACCATTTCTTTCATGACAGGTTTACTTTATGTTAGTAAAATGTATTTAAAGCAGTAATAACTGATATGCAAAACAAACAATATTAAGCTATAATACTTCATATGCTAAAAAAACATAAAATTAATCTGTGAATAAATTATGTCCATGGGATACAAAGCAGCTTCTCTTTTTGTGTGATATGTTTCTGAAATGATATGTTTTCCTACAAATCCTTGTTTTCTTTACCTTTCATTAAAAAAGGCTGCTAAGTAAAATTTAACAAGTTTCCTCGCCTGCTTAATCCTTGTGTCTTTTTCAGATAAATCTTATATAATTAGCTTCACTCTTCAGAAAGTTACACTGCATGACAGGAATGCAATGAAACATTGTAGAAATGGAAGACAAGCCGACAGCAAGACAGGATTATAATGTAGGCTTGTGGCATCTTAAGGCTGGCATGGTCGAATGTGACAATTAGGGATGAGCTCAAGGTTAAGGTTTGCCATGAGTTTAAACTAAACCCCAGTTGTTCGGCGCTTGACAAAATGGGAAACTATTGTGATCATTCAACCCAATGGCCACCAATTACCAACCATGTACTTTCTTGGTCTCTGAACGGTGGTCAGGTTGCATAGAAAAGCCAATCATCGGGTCTAGTATAAGTGATTCAAAACTGTAGACACATAGGCACTACAATATTAGTGCACTGCATATACTGTGCATGTATGTACACTCCGTATGTAGGCCCTACAATATTTGAGGGTTTTTTTCTACGAATAAATTGCACACTATTGTTGATTTCTAAAAAATTTTTACATTTTGATGTAGAAATTTTAAATGGTGGGGGTTAAAATGGGGCCTAGTACAAGTGACTTAATACTGCGTACATAGGCATAACAAAATTGTAGGGGCTTTTTATTACCCTGTACATAACTGGGTATTTTGGGGGATTTTTTCAACACAATAATTACACTCATATGTAACTTTCTGGCTATTGAATGGTTCGTGGGGTCCTGTTCAAAATGGAGACTTAGAAAAATGATTCAATACTGCACAAAAGGCACCACAATACTTTGAGGGGTTTTGTTTGGTAAATAAATTACATTCAAATATTGATTTTAGGTTTTAAATTTGCTGGTGAGAGTCCTGTTAAAAATGGTCCTAGTGCAAGTGATTTAATACTGTGTGCATAAGTACTACACATTTTTAAAGTTTTTTCTGCGAATAAATTACACTCTAATGTTGATTTCTACATTTTAAATTTGCTGGTGATGGTTGTGTTCAAAATGGAGCCTAGTACATATGAATAAATGCTGTCAATGTAGACACTACAATATTTGGGGGTTTTTTTTCTCTGCAAATACTTTACACGCGTATGTTGATTTCCTATGTTTTTGTTCTGTAAATAAATTACACCCAAATGTTGATTTTTAGATTATAAATGTGCTGATGAGGATTGTGTTTAAAATGGAGCTTAGTATAAATGATTAAATATTGTGCATGTACACACTACAATATTTTGGTGGCTTTTTTCTCTGCAAATATGAGGCCTACTACAAATGAATAAATACTGCACACAACAGCCCTAGTATATTTTGAGGGATGTATTCAGCACAATAATTACACTCTAGTGTTATTTCAGGATATTAAATGGCTAGTGGTAGACATGTGAACCAGCAAAAAATTTGGTTCATTTTTGTTTCGTTTGAGATTTTTCGTTATTTCAGGATTTAGGTTCAAAAGTCCATTTGTTTCGGGATTCGGACTAACCAGAAATTTCATTAGTTTTGGATGCATTAGACAATTACAAACTAAGTCAATGAAAGTAGCTCTGCTGCCAAATGCTATGCATGATTCCCAAATAGAATTCAGGAGTTCCCAAATGCTATTCGGATTCAGAAGATCTGAATAGCATTCAGCAGAAAAGCTACCATAATTGAGTCAATGATAGTATCTCTGCTGCCAAATGCTATTCGGGATTCCCAAATGGCATTTGGGAGTTAAGCAGGTTCTACATTTGCAAATTAAAAAATGTGTCTAGACCATAGGATTCTTTGAAAATATGTGAACAGACACCATCGACTTTTGGGTGTCTAGTCTGGACCATTGGCCATAGCCTGCACAGTATGCTCTAATTTGTATTTAACAATTTCTAGAAAAAAAGAAGCACACAAACTACTGTATATTATCAAACAGTCACTCCACTGGTCAGTTTGTATGAAGTATAAAGTTGAGAGCTGTAGCTTTTTTTTTTTAAGTACAATTTCCTACAGCTCTTAAAGTGTTATATGTGCTGTGGCTGCCACTCCCGCTGGCCAGTTCATGCTCATTACCATGTGCTAAAAAATACAGGACTCGCATCCAAAAATACCCTAAAAAGCACTATTCTTAGTTCTAATATTGAATCAGATGATGTTACATAGTTACATTTTGGTGCTCATAAAAAAGTGACATAGTTACATGTGCTTTATCCCCTTCGTGACTGACGACGTACAGTGTACGTCGCCAGCATCGGGGCTGTTTAAACAGACTCCCGGCGACTTTTGCCGCCGGGACTCTGTTTAAACTTGTAGAGAGTGATGAATAAATGAGTGAATAATATAAAATTAAAAAATGTACTATACATGCAAATTGTGATGCAAATGTGATGTTAGCATGCAGCATCAGTGACGCTGTATGTGGAAATCATATTGTTCTGTAACAATATATACAGAATAAAGACATCCCCCAAGCCTGTAATTGAAATGAATGGTGTTTTGCCAATGTTGTGAAGATCCTCTCCCCACTGAATGATACTTTTTTTTTTTGCATTGGTGCATGGCTCCCAGGACAGTGTCCATATCCCCATACCCCTTGTTTGACAATTATCTATTAGCTTTAAAAATAGTCAGAATTGTTTTTCCAGGTCTGCCCCCATAGACTTCAAATGAGTTTAGATTTCAGTTTGCAATTTTTGAGAATTACAGTGGGTTACATGAATAGCCCCTGAATGGAACCCAATCACATTCTCTAATAACTAATGATAATAGGTCCCGGCTGGTTTAGTACTACAGGCATTATCAAACAGGCTATTTCAGCTTTGTCATTTACAATGTTTCAAAAAGAAAAATAAGGGAAATTGAATATGGATATGCTCATCGGTCTGATTTTAATTTTGTGCCATTAGACATATTCCCATGTACTCCCTTCAGCTTTATCTCTGGCAAGGTTATATGTACCTTGTGTCATATACATAATTTTATTCAATAATGAAATGTAAGTTTCCAAACATATTTTCCTGAATACAAAAAGAGAAATGAAAGAAATTATATGTTAAACGTTTCTGATGAACTTAGAGCACAGATCTGGCAAAAACCCATTGCCCAGCATCTATGGGCAATAGGTTTGCAATTTACTAACACAGTGGTCCTTGCAGAAGAGAGCTTACAGCATTTCTCTTGAATTACAAACACCCTAAAAGCTAATTTTACAGTCTGCTAACAGATCCAGTAACTTTAAAATGATATGTTTGCAACCTCCTTAATGAGGCCACCAACTTCCATATGCCCCAAATGTGCATATCAGAGACCAACCCTTCGCCACTGCTTATGGAGCTGTCAGGTAGTGGTTGACTTTTGGAAGGGTGTACTCAACTATATCAATGCCATCCTCTCATGGCAACCAGAGCTGGATTACACACTATGTTTGTTCAGTTTCTATGAATATTCAAAAGAGTTATGTGGTTCACAAAGATGCAAGGGCTTGGACTGGGTTCACATTTGCCTCTTAACTGCGAGAAGGTGTCTTATGAGGCAATGGAACTCACCCACTGCCCCAACAATTCAGGAACTCATTAAAGTACTTCTTTGTAAGGAGAGGTTAGATGCAGAATTGCATAAAGACACCCATTCTAAATTCTTTTTTACCAGGTGGCGCTACTTTCTGAGTGCGTCCTACTATGTTTCAGAACTTACAAAAAGTGTCAGACCTTTTCGATACACAAATTGGTACCTAAAGGCAGACATCTTGAATGCCTTGGGGGCCTTGCAAATAGATTCCGACTGAAGGCTTACATCTTCTGCACAACTCAGGGACACTATAGTTCACTTGCCTAGAGGGTGCAGGAGAGTAACCTACTACGTCCAGAATGGATTGCAAGGTCAGTTGGAAAGTTTATGGGCTGCACCTATATGCTTTCCTTGTTATCCTTAGGATCGGTATTGCAAAAAATTGCAAAATCAGCCTGACTTTTTATTTTTATGTGATAACCTGTGTTTCATTTTGTTGTAACATGTGAAAATTTCAATAAAACTTTATTGAAAAAAAATGTAAAAAAATGATATGTTAAAAAATGGGTATCAATGTCCACTGACTAAACAGTAGTCAGAAAATAATAGATTTGCCTTTCCCTCAGCTTTCTCTCAACTAGAATGTATCACAAAAAAAATGCACTCACTGAAGGTTGCTCAGCAAAAAGTAACATTGCGATTTCAGTTACTTTTTTTGATGGAAAGAACTTCTTAAGCAGTTGGATTTGGCACTGTTGCAATCAATAAGGATCTTTTTGGGTTGAACTATGGTCTCTCAAAAAAAAATGTGCTGCAGCATACACGTTTACAGTTTCCTCTTAGTCCTACTGCAAAGTCCCACAAATACCTGTTGAACCTGCCAGATAAGTCCACCTAATGCAGCTTCCTGTGATGGTGTGGCAACAATGCTGCATTCCCAAATTTAGAACAGGGTCGCCACTCTCATGGCGACCTGCTTGTAGTACAGTGGGATGAAAAAATGTTGCAGGGGCCATGTATAAGAGCACTTTTACTGCTGAGTGAAACGCCTGTAGCTTGTCAATAAGCAACTGACCACACCGAGTCCTGCTCACTGCTTTCTGGACAGCACTGCCTCTGTTGCAGAAACCCTCCCACTGTGAGCAGCACTGTCTGGTAGTGAGAGCATGGAAGACCCAAATGTTGTTTGGCTTAGTCAGGGAAGGTAAAGGATTTTTTGTTTACTTTATAAGACTGTTTTTTTTTAGCAGCATAGCAGCATTCACTTGTAACCAAACACTGTCAGTGCCAGGTTCTCTATGCCAAAACCTGTTGAAGGGCCAAACACATTCAGACATATAATTACAAATTCCACAACTATACTCTAAGAAAAACATTAAGGCTGGTACTGATTAAAATTTTCGTGTTCGATTAAACAACTTTTTTAATCGATTAATCGATTAATTTCGATTAATTATAACGCACATACAGATCCAACTACATTGGCCTATAGACATACAGCACAGCAATGAAGTAATAAAATGAACTAGGATCAAACTAATCCAGCACGTTATTATTCTCACGTGCCCCACTCAATATGGCCACCGCTTGAGTGGGGCAACTCAGAATAATAACATGCTGGATTAGTGTGATCCTAGTTCATTTTATTACTTCATTGCTGTGCTGCATGTATATAGGCCAATGCCTTGGAGTTTGGTCCACACTTGCGGGCACACTGACCAGCTGGGAAGATTGTAGAAGAAAGGTTCGATGTCAATTGGCAGGCTGCACAGTGATGTTCCCTTTACATGTAACTATAACCTATTTAAAAATTGATAGGGCAGAACAAGTTTCTTGGGCAAACTCACCGGCCCAAGTGGCTCTGTCGGCTAACGAAGGGAAGGGGGCAGGAGTCCGGTGATGTCACGGACATCGACGTCACTGGGCTCCTCCCCCTTCCCTTAGCCGTCACAGACATCGACGGCACCGGACTCCTCCCCCCTTCCCTTCATTAGCCGATGGAGCCACTTGGGCAAGGGCGGAGGAGTCCGGTGACGTTGATGTCCGTGACATCATCAGATCTCCGACGTGACTCCCGGAAGCCGGCGGAGAGGTGAGTGTTTTCATTAGTGATCAAAAGTGAATAAACAATTGTTTATAGAAAAAAGGCTGCTAAAAAGCATTTCTAATAATTCCCTTTAATGTATTTTTACCTTTATTTTTTGATAAAAATAATAGAGAAAGATTTATTGCAATTTATTAAAGAAACTGAGTGCTCTTATAGAGCAATAGACCTGAACTGTGGCTGCTCTTAAAGGGCTAAAATTACCTGCTGAACTAGAGAAAGGGTAAACACAAAAATACACTAAATTGTGGTTTAGAATTTGAGATTTACGCTGTTACCAATGTGGGCAAACTTTGCTGCCATGAATTAATCTTTTTAATTACAATTCTTCAAGGGTCCGGCAAATCCGGTCTTAAATTTGGTGAACCCAGATTTAGCGGCTATATCAATTGAAGTCAATGATGAGCTAATAAACTCTACCCATTTTTAAGGCTAATAGGCAAACTACTGTACAAATGGCATGGCAAGCTGGGCAGTGCTGTGGGGTATGTGTGCCAATGCAAAAAGAAGTGGAGAAAATACATGCAGCAGGGAGAGGGTCTCTTCAAGCAGGTTGAAAGGCAACATTAAAAATGCAGAAATACTTAAAATAACCTGCTTGTGGGATGCCTTAAAGCTGTATGCGGTGTTATGACACAATACCAAATTCATCGACAGTCTTAGTGATAGCATATACAAATATTTGCCATTTTTCTGGTGGTTTTAGCAGTTGCACGTGTTTTTTATCAAGCAGTTAATTGCCTGCTTTGAACAGCAGATAGATTGAACTGTAGTTTGCTGAGGCTGTCACTGTTCTTCCACATGCAAATCTGTTCTGTAACTGCCCAATTTCTATCAAACTTATAAAAGAATTTAGAGGCCACGATGAAACAGCAGTGTAAAGTTGGCCAGCAGCAAGACTAGGAGAACTGCCCGAAATGTACTACAAACAAAGGATACAGACAGGCAAGCATTAATAGACCCCAGATGACATGCAGTGTAAAAGTGTTCAGCAGCAGGACATTTGTAAAGAGCAAGTCTAGACCTAAGTAAACAATAAGTTAAGTGAGATTCCCAAAAACGTCCCACATCATACCGCTATGTCACCAAAGTCAGACAAAATGGTTACAAAGAATGGGGTTTTGTTTGATGTCATTAACTACAATATAACATACACAATATATATAAAATTCAATTTTTATTGAAACATGATAAAAATGCATATTATCATAAAATACATTGGTGGTGATACCAAACAAGTATATTGACCATCGGTATATTAGTTGCCATAAGGTGCCCTCCAGACCTACTATCTATTGATCAGATATATTGTCCCATATTGTTGAAATAATTGTCTTCAAGAATCATCATTAAATGTAGCCAGTAGAGGACCAGACTTCAACGCGTTTCACACTCTTATGCTTCTTCAGGAAGATAGGACCACCTTCAGTTCCCAAATTAACATTATTATCCAACCATAAAGGGTACCGTGGCATGATATTACTAATACATAAAAACATACATCACTTACTTGTCACTAAGTTAGGACAGGTAAATATCGATGGTCACACACCAATTCACATTTTACCGCAACCAGCAGGATAGCGTGCACATGTATTCTAAAAAGGGGGCCAGAGGGATGCCCAGCCCAGGTTCCTATATATAACAAATAATTACATTTAGCTAGTATCCCCATCACAACTTAGGGGTAACATCCCCAGGAGAAAGCACTATTATAAGCTTTGTATTGTAGATTAAGTAAAACTCATGTATATAAATCGTGGGTCTCCTTAAGATCATTAATATCGCACTAAAGTGCATCTGCTGACAGTGGCTATAGACAGACAATACAAATGGAAACAAACCAAAGCAGTGACTAAGCCCAATTAAATTTTAATCAGTGTCTCATTCACATATAATTACAGTTCATATCTATGCATAGATAATCTCAGACGCTAGTCAGCACCAAATATAATGGTACTAGCCATTCCATCTATAATCATTCGCTACAATGATATGTGTGGATGGGCAGTCACCAAAGCTCATCTGTATTCCCCGCCATCAGCCTTCCCCAAGGGACTTCTCCATATAAATACACATGGATGCTGGGCATCATAGTGTCTCCTTGACATGTAACAACTTAGACAACTGGACTTTTTTTTGCTGTATATTTTAGGCTTCTGCAAGTGTGGTGCACATACCTGCGTATATTTGGAGCCTTATGACATTAAGCAAATCTTTGCTAATAAGATTGTATAAAGATCACTGTTCACTGGTGCATTTATATTGAGTCATTGAATGGTTGTTGGATTTTGTTATATATGGAAAAGTGTTATAGCAATCTGTACTACCTTGTTAACTATAACCCCAATTCCCAAAAAGTTGCTATGGATATGACAGCATGCTAAAAAGTGAACAATTGTCTTAAAGAACATCTCTGGGCAAATGACAAATTTGCTACACTCACACTGCAAGGGTTAAAGTGACATTAACCGCTTGAAGACCAGGTGTTTAGACCCCCTTCCTGGCCAGGCAATTTTTCAGTGTTCAGCGTTGCAGTACTTTGACTGACATTTATTCCGTCATGCAACGCTGTACTGAAACAAATTTTATACCATTTTTTGGGGACAGATAGAGCTTTCTTTTGGTGGTATTTAATCACCACTGCAGGTTTTATTTTTTACTATATTCAGGAGAAATTACTGAAAATTTTGAAAAAATAGGTTTTTTTTACATTATGTTATAAAACAACTAATATTACCCACTTTTTTGGTAAAATGTAAAAGACGGGGTCACGTCGGGTAAATAGACACCAGACATGTCAAGCTTAAAAATTGCGCGCACTCGCAAAATCGCAAAAAAACTAGCATACCCAAAATTGGCCATAGGCGACACTTTAAAAGCTTTTACCGCTCATCAGTTTAGTGTTATCAGTGATTGATGGCCCTAGAACTATTGCTCTCATTCCGACGTTCGCGGCGATATGTAACATGTGCGGCGTAATGGGCGCAATCGTCGTTTTCGCAGGTATGCGCACCTGACGCATGTTTACATGCGTGTATGTAGGGGAGGGAATTTTAAACATTTTTTTTGTTTTTTTAAAAAAATTTGTGTAACTTAAAAAAAATTGGGGGGGAAACTTTACATTTTTTTACTATTTTTTTTTCACTTAACTTTATTGCTATCACAGAGGGGGCTGAGAAACCCCCTTATGTGATAGCAAAAGAGGTGACAGGTCCTCTTTATGGAGACATCAGGGGTCTCCAAGACCCCTAATGTCACCTAGGACCCCCCTGAAGAAGCTGATGAAGCAGAGATCTGCTTCATCAGCTTCTCTCCAGCATCTGAAGCTGGAGAGTGACACGAGTATGCGTAAGTGATGTCATATACACCACTTCCGCATTCTGACAGCGGAGAGGGGACCGGAGGGAGCTCGTGTACCGAGCTCCCTCTGATCCCCTGTGACAGAGGCACTATGCTGGTCCCGGGCTCACACCCGAGCCCGGGACCAGCTTGACAGAGGGAGGGGGGAGAGCCGCGGAGGGGGCGCACGTCTCGGGGCCTCATACAAGCGATCCGTCGGCTCTATAGCCGACGGATCGCTTGTATATTAACGGGCATGGCTGCCTCTTTTCAAATAGCGGGCGGATGTAACAGGACATGTATACACGCCCAGTTACATCCAAGAAGCTCCCGGCCGGCCATGTATACACAGCGGCTGGCCGGGAGGTAGTTAAAGTCATATCCCCCCAATGTTGCTTTAAGGACTTACCTTAAAAGATGCTTCTTTATCCGATCATCTTCTTCTTTCCAGTAGTTTTCAGGAGTCCCTCCAGCGCTGGTGGTGGTCTCTGATCCAGTGCTGAGTGCTGTGTCTTCTGTGTCCCACAGTGTCTGTGCGCATGCATGTGCCGTGCTGCATGCATTGTGCCTCTCCTCTTCTCCCAGCTAAATATCTCTACTGCGAATGTGTCCGCCCCATGATCTTTCACAGCTGCTAGATTGGTTCCCACAGCCTTGCTTCCCCTTCACTCCAGTGATTGAATGTCCCTCAGCATCCTCACATCTAATACATTGTATTAGATGGGTGCTTCCAGTTCTGATTAGCAGGGGATCCATGCACTGATTCCCTGCTGATCGGAATAGTTCGGAACAGATGCCACTGTTGTGACATCAGTGTCCATCCAGTTTTTTCCTCCATCTTGCTACGCTATAGAAGAAAATACTGAAATTACCGGACCCATGTTGGTCTATGGGGAGTCGAATGTAAACACACATGTGAAGCTCATCCCTACATATTAACCATATAACCACTGATTTTTATCCTCAATTAGAATTGTCCGTGAAGTAAGTGCTATTTTTTTTCATGCACGTAGTATACCTAAATATAAATTTAGGTAAGAAAAGGAGAAGAAAGTTGTAAAAACCCTGCTAAAGATATGCATGATATAAGTTTACATTCAGTAACTAAATGACCATAGCAGAAATAATTAGGTATTTTTTCTTCAAATCACTGCATGTGACATTGAGGTTGATTAATATGCAGCTTTGAATTGTTTTATTGCTTTGTGCTAGGAATTCTTATCATTTGACAAGCAATAAAAATTCAGGACATTATAATAAGTACATAACTTTCAAATATGAATGTAAAAGAACAAATGCTGTGCAGTGATTTTTAATGGATTTCAATAAATAAGACCAATTGTAGGAGAGAAAATAAATGGCCTAACACAATGCAATTTATTCCAGGTATTAGATAAAGCATTTTTCAAATAATTTCATTTTTTGATGTTTAATTACTAATTTCCGAGACCTGTGAAGCAATAAAAAAAATATCATCTATGCTGATAGGTGTTAATACCTGTTCAACACAAAGGATAAGTATATTGTTCAGCTGTGTGTCTAATAATAATAACACAAATTAAATGGTAACAAGGACAATTTTTAACTTAATTTAGGATCAAAGTAGTATGGACTATTATATATAACACAAAACCTCACATAAGTTAATTTACAAAAATGGATGTCAATTTTCAGTTAGGAATTATACCTTATTCTATAGTATTTTTATTTCATTGATTGCATAACCATATTGCAATGTATATTTATTTCAGGGGCACTAGTAAATAAAACACCAACTTGCCTAATAACAATTGTGTGCTTGAAAGGCACCTTCTGTAGGTGTAGTATAGCTATAGGTTTTGTGACAGCAATAAGGCTGGGTTCACATTATTTCTGCTCGTTTTTAAGCTAGTTTTTTTGCGTTTTTTTAGCACATTTTTCTGTTCAGTGAAATGAGCGTTTCACTGGCGGTATGATTTTTTTTGTTTTTTTCCCAATTTTTTTTCTCTATTTAAAAATGTTTATTCATTCACTTTTAAACTTCCCGGCTCCACCCCCCTGCGACACGGCCGCTCGCAAGGGACGGAACCCGGAAGTCGGCAGCCACCGGAGGACACAGCAGGGATTGCGGACAAGCTAAGACCTATACGCTGTATTCCCGAGTGTGGCTCGGGGTTACCGCTTTGTTAACCCCGATCCACACTCGGGAATACCAATAGAAACGCACGGAAAAACACCCCAAAGAAGCTCCTGTACTTCTTTGGGAGTAGGGCGTTTTTCAGGGCGTTCCTACACGCTGAAATACGCCCAGGTGGGAACCATGCCCATAGGAAAGTATGGGATTTCACTTCCTGGGCGTTTTACAGCGCGTCGATCAGCATATTACATATTTGTTCAACTGTATTTATTTGAAAAATGTGTAAATCCTGGGCAAATATTGTGTAAATCTTGTGTAAAAACATTTAGGGGTCTATTCACAAAGCTGCCGAGGGCAGCCGAGTGAATGACCGATCAGAAGACAGACACCAAAATGTGATATATTTCTAACAGTACCTTAAATAGGTTCTTGAGGCAGCTGTAGAAGGTATGGCTTCCTCATCTGAAATCTTTCATGGGGCACACCATTGGTTCTGGTGGGCCACCACATGTCTTGGCCAATGGTGACAGCTTGGTCACCTCTACTCCCTCATTCTCACTGGCCTCATCCTCCAGCTCCTCAGAAAGAGCAATCCCCGCAAGTGCACCAGAGCATATCCAGTGTCCCAGGCAAAATGCTGCCATGCTGTGCTGCAGCTTGTATGGCTGTGGTACTGGAGCCACACTGCTGGGAGCTCTCCAGGCCCAGAGAGATGCATCCAGGCCTAGAGAGATGCCTAACAACATGTAATTTTCAGCTAGGCAAGGTCATGTGGGACAATGGCATTAACCAGCTGGATGCCCTTTGCCTGGGTGAAATGACACATACTGTATATCTTGCCTTGCTAATATCTTCAACCTAGTCTTTCAGTGGTTCATCATGACCACCCTGGCTTTCAGGGGGTCCTTTGTCAGGCCAGATGGGTTTGCGGCCACTTTAGGTGGTCATACCCAGCTTTGGCTTACCTGGCAGAAATGCAGTGCCAACATCAACTGCCTTCCCACTGTGACACCTCCAAACTATATATATATATTGCATCCTAACTAATCTGCTTACATACTGTCCAGTCAGTGAGCAATATTTGTGCTTGCTGTTTCTCAGATAATACACTCCAATTTCTATATAAAACCTGCCTTGATCACCCTCTTTTTATGCAGCCAAATGCAGCTGCTTACATACTGCCCAGCCACTAAACAATTTTTGTGGCTATTGTCATTCAAATAATACAATATTATTTATATTTCAAGATAAAACCTGCCTCGTCTCCCCCTCTTATATTGTCACCTTACCAAGCTGCTTATATTGTATAAATAAACTCAGTGGTGGAACTACTGCCGGTGCAGCCGGTGCCGCTACACCAGGGCCTGAGGCTGTGGGGGGGGCCCAGTGGGGTCCAGTCCCGGGCACCCCCACAGCCTCAGTGGGGTCTGGTCCATTCATGTAATTAGACAAATGGATTATAATGGGGAACGTTACATTGTAACGTTCCCTATTATAATCTATTTCTCTGATTACATGATTACAAACAGGGCCTCTGTTCTATCAAAGTTTGAGACTGCGTTTGAATGTGTGACCCGTGATGTGGTCACACATTTTAACGTAATCTTGCCCAGTTTTTCGGCGGTGGAATAGGTGAAGCATTCTAATGCTTTCTCCCTGTTCCAGGGCAGATCGGCATCGCAAATGGCACCGATCTGCCCTGGAACAGCTGATCGGTCCTGAAAAGTAACTTCTATCCGCCTTTGTGAGTGCGGTGCAATGTGAGATCGCATTCTGAGAGAAGGGACATTTCAAGACTGATCAGCTGTTTCAGGGCAGATCGGTTCTCCTGCACATGCGTTTCGCGATGCCGATCTGCCCTGGAACAGCTGGGAAAGCGTTGGAATTCTTCACCTACCTGCGGTCACACATCCCACCACCAAAAAAAAACTGGGCGCAATTATGTTTAAACGTGTAACCACGTCACCTGTCACACATTCTAACTAGGGATGTCCCGATACCAATACAAGCATCGGTGGCAGGACCGATACAGGGCATTTTGACAAGTACCTGTACTTGTCAAAATGCCCCGATACAAAGCGCCGAAGCTTGTGCTATGTTTTTTTTCTCTACTTGTCGGCCCTCCAGCTGTGGTGGAACTACGAATCCCATGAGGCTTTGCAAGATTCTCACAGAAACAGAGATGACTCCCAGAGAGAGATGCTTCATGGGATTTGTAGTTTCTCCACAGCTGGAGGGCCGGAGTTTGGCCATCCATGATTTAACCCATTCATGTTAGCAGGGGATAATTGTAACTCTATGGGGGTGATTTACTAACCTAAACACACACACACACCAGGTGTGTGTGATTTTCACACAGCAAAACGTATTTATCAACCAAAAAGTCTCTAAAAGCATATTTCCACTAATGCCATATATGGAAAAATCATGCACATGATGCATATATAATGCTGCTTCACAGTTTAGACAAAAATGGTTAGCTCATGCATTTACATTCCTTGCATTCATCAACGCAAGCAACACAACATAGAGCTAATTTACCCAACATCACCTTGGAATTCATTCAGGGCTTTGCACAACACACCTGCTGGGTGTGTACACATTACAAAGGTGTTTAGATTCCACCCATAGATCATGCTGGGAGGGAACACACTGCAGAGGTGTATACACGTTCGTGGTGTGTTTATAAGGTTAGTAAATCAACCCCTATTACTGCAGTGTACGGGACATGTGTACTGTATATGTATGGATCATGATTTAACCTATTCATTTTAGCAGGGCAGAATTGTAAACGCCTCCCACAAGCTGAGCACCAAGGCGCAATGCAGCGATCCTGCCCATCGCCGGCTACGAGAGGCACCGTGTGAGGCAACAGGGATCGGAATGAAACTGTGAGTAAGGGAAGCTGGGACAGGGCTGACTGTAAATCTATTGCTATAGTGTACTGTAGGTGTGTACTGTATATGTAGTACATATATACAGCACACACCTCCACTACACTGCAGCAATAGATTTACAATGCTCCCTTGCTATCATGAATAGGTTAAATCATGATCCATAGTACATAACATGTAGTCGTACTATGGATCATTTAAAGCCACCTGTCCCTTTACCCCTCGGTAATTGGTATTGGCAAGTACATGAGGGGAAGTACTTGGTCTTGAAAAAGTGGTATCGGGACATCCCTAATGCTAACGTAGTCACACACAGGGAAAGGGACCACGACGACCAGACCAGCCCACCTGGGACCCCGTAGAGCTCACCATAGAGAGTCTCAGGTGGGCTATGCAGGATCTATTGTGTGCTCTGCAGGGTCTCAGGTAAGTCCAGGATGCTACTGCAACATTAGAGACCACCGTGGGGGGGGGCGGGGGCCATTGTGAGATCTGCTCCCGCGCCCCCCCCAGGGCCCTTTGGTTATAAGGCCCGCCACTGAGTAAACTTATACTACAAATAAGCTTTCAAACCTAACTATTGAACTTTTTGTCCCTAGTCAGTTTGTATAAAGTGTATGAAGAGTAGCTTTTAGGTTTGTAGCTGGAACTTTCACCCGTCAATTCAGTTCTATTATCACTTGATAATATTTTTTGCTTTCTTAAATTTCCCCCTACAGCAGTGCCAAGTTCACATGCCATTTTTTGACAATTTCTTGCCTATTAGCCTTAAAAATTACCAGAGTATGGTATTTAGATTCCCCCCGCCCCATAGACTTTAATGGCATTCACTGCTAAGTTTAGGTTTCCTGAATTTTAAACAGGATTCAATTAAATCAAACCTGAGCAGATTTTCCCATCCCTAGTTATTGAGTGCAAGAGGGTACAGCAAAGACTGAAAGCATTAAAAACTAAAAAGAGAAGTACCTAGAGGTGTAACAAGTAAAGCAAGCTGGAAATTTTTTAAAAGTGATACAGACACAGAACAAAGAACACAGAAAAGAGCTCCACCAATTCTAAGCCTCTATAAGAGAACAAACATTCCAGACTGTGTCCAAATAACAGGCTTCTAAGAATTAACAATTCTATATATAATAGAAATTCCCCACTGCCCTTTCTGGACGCTCCTCCTTTTGTGTTCAGTTATTCACTAAACAGCTGAAGGATTTAGCCGAACGTTCAACTAATCATTTGGTTTGCTTTGCTTGCAGAAACCCTTCGGTTCAGCCGAATTCTCAATACCATGTACAGCAGCCAAACTAAACACTCAAATGCAGCCAAGCCAAAAGAACATGCTTCAGCTCTGCAAAGCCAAAACAAACAGATGGAGTGAGGAGAATGGTCTGCCAAAGCAGACCAAAGCTTTGGAATGTTGTAAAAAAATAGAATTTTCCCTTCCCAATTCATACAAGAACCTTTAGATATGGTTAGAATGTTAGGGGGGACCCTGATCTCCAAAGAACAAAATGTGGGGCTCCCCTACAAAGCCATACCAGACCCTTTAGGTCTGGTAGGAATTTTAAAGGGGACCCCAATGCCAAAATAATTTAAAAAAAAGTGGCCCCCCCGTAAAATTCCATACCAGACCATTAGCCAGAACAGTGGCCTAGCAGAGCAGAAAAGGGGGAATGAGCGCGCCCCCCCCTCCTGCACCTTACTAGGCCACATATGTTCAACATTGGGAGGGGGATTTTCAGAGGGGGGCCTGGTGGTTGTGGGGGTCTGCAGACTTATTTGCATTTGGGTGCCCCCTCCCCCCCAGATGCCAGCCCCCTTGTGAATGAGTAAGGGGTAGTTGTTACCCCTACTCATTCACCGAATAGTAAAGAAAATGATAATTAAACACACCACACCTTAAACAAGTCCTTTATTTGAACAAAAAAAAGCCAGTTTTTGACAAGTCCTTTAATAAGTTAAAAAAAAATGTTCATTGATGCAATCCAAAGGTCAATCACGTCATCCAGCAATGTAGAGCCTCGACAATTATGATGAACGATGCCTGCCCACTCACTGAAATAAAAAAAAGTTAATCTGCCCGCTGACCAGTCCGATGCCACCAAACTCCCACCACAAAATTGCAGGTCTGGCCCGAATGTAAACAAATAGATGGAGCTAGTCGTGATGCCATGACTCACGCCACCCATTTGTTTTCATTACATGCCAGCTCTCTGTCCTCAAATGGCAGGGAGCAGCTCCATGATGTCACAACCCGCACTGCCCATTTGTTTACATTCGGCTCACTCTTTTAACATGAAACAGCACATATGTCTATTTACACTTGGTGACCTACTGACTTCTTTGCCCTTTGATAACCCCCATACTCAAACCTCTGCTCATCTGTATCCCAGATCCAGGCTTGTATGAGTCCAAAAATAAATCGAATCTGTCAGTTCTTTACAAAGCTCCAAGTCAAAGAGCACAAAGATAACTAAATTATAAAAGTCACAAATTATCTGGAGATGTAACATTGCGATTGATTTATTAAAGGATTAGAAAATGTTCTGTTGCCATAGTAACTGTTTATTTGTACAGTAAACGTTCACTATTTTATTTTTCCTTCCACGTAAAGTGAACATAGCGTCATCATATTTATTAAGCTAAGTGAACATTAATTTTACAAAGTGAACATCCTATACTACTTTAGTAAATCAACCTAATTGAAAAGCAAATAAGAAAACTATCTGTATTCTTTTAATGTAGAATTATAAGTGCAGTTATTGAGTATATACATAGGAGTCTATTTATTATAATAGGTAACAAATAAAGTGTCTCTCTGGCCACAACATTTGGTTTTGTTTTGTATAGTGTGTTATGAGTTAAACCCCTGTAAGATTTCTATTTCTGTCTATGGCCCTGCTGATGAAAGATTCACTCTCTGTATTTTTTTCTGGTGACCATTGTCACTGGGACAGAAGTTATACGAAATCTGAATTCTATGGTTGTGCCAACAACAGAAGGTGATACCTAATCTGCCCATGGGGACACCTATCCTGGTGACAACTAGCTATAATGTTACTCTCACTTTGGAGAGATGTGCTTTTACCTCCTGTCTTTGGGAACTGTAGAAAAATCTCCTTAATGGAACATAGCCCCCTCACCAAAAAAAAAAAACCACAAACATAGGTTCTGTTTTCTACGCTATCCAAAACTATGGGCTGTATTTATAAAGAATTGCAGAGCTATTCATCCTGCAAAACAGCATGCCGTTTCATTCTGTGTGAATAGAGGCAAAAATGTACGTTGTTAGCATATTTTATTTCCAGGTTGACTATAATATCAGGAAAATCTGGCCACTAGATGTTGCTGAGGAGCATATAAAAGAAGTAGTTTATTCCTATGCTCTTCGGCTCCATCTAGAGGCCATAATGCAATATTTTCATGATTTTACATTCAATCTAAAAGAAATTAAACCATTAACATGTTAAATTAAAGCTTTGTTTTGCAAGACTGAGAAATAAAGAGATAACTGAAAGACGGAAATGCAGTGGTTTGATTATGTATTTACCCAACTTTCTGCACTTTCCATACAAAGTATGTTCAGTGGAACCAGTAGGTTTTTACTGTAGTGAGATTTTGTAGTATTGTGTATATTATGAAAGATCAGGCTGTAAGCTTTCCAATGTAAACCATTAGCAGGTATTCATGAGATTTTAAGGATTTAGAAAAAAAATATTATTAACTTCATATTAAAAGCAGCTAGAGAAATCAGGTGGATGAGTGATGGGAGATGTATTGCCTTAAAACTCTATGTACACTATTGATGAAGTCCATAAAAAGAAAATGCAGTATTTCTTTAAAGAAGGTCCCATATTAAAACCCAATATATCAGGATATCCAGGAAGTGTAACTCATGGCATGAGATGTTAAAAGGATGGACATTGAAAACCCCCAATGATTTAGGACTTAAGGAAAGAACAGAAAGCTACACAAATGACAAAGTGCAAGAAGAGAAAAAGAGACACAAAAACCCCCCAAAAAACATAAACACATAAACATAAAGCAGACCTCCCTCAGCAGCTGGAAAGACGAAACATAACGTCTCTGCCTGGTAACACTATGAGGCAGAAACTAGGGTCTGAGAAGACATGGTGGTGAATTCAGATGAATAAACAAATTCAGTCCAATAAAACCAAGCTCTATTGAATTTCTCCACCGTCTCCTTCCTAGACGCAATCAGATCCTCCAGGCGCCAAATCTCATTTACCTTGGTCAACCATATAGCTATAGTGGCGGGCTGGGATTGTTTCCATAATGTCGGGATACAACTTTTCGTGGCATTAAGCAGATGTGGGAGAACTGATTTCAAATATGTAGATTTGGGTATGGAATTATGATGTAACAAGAAAAAAGCCAGATCCTCCGGAATCAGATAATCAGTAAACTTTTTCAACAAACTACTTACTTCAATCCAGAACAGTCTGATCATTTTGCATTCCCAGAAGACATGTATCATGGTGCCTTCAGGGTGACCACTTCTCCAACATGTAGAAGCACATGAGGGCAGAAGGCGATGCAACACCACCGGAGTACAATACTATTAAGTAAGTATTTTATATCTCACTTCTTGATATTTAGTACAGATGCATGTCTTATGAGCAAAGGTAAGTAGTCTGTCTCTTTGGTTTGGAGAAAACTGAATCCGATTTCAGCACCAATATAACTTTCAAACTGGGATTAGGACAGTTGCAATATTTGGACTTTAGCAAAAAAATGTTGTATTTTGATAACTATAATTCACTTGCCTTTAGTTATATTTGTCATCAAATTTACATGTAGACTAAGCCATCCATCAAAAGTGACAGTTACAGGGGTTGGGACAACTCATTTAACACTGCCTGGTTGTGCTTATAATAGTCACCTTTTATTCCTATAATTTAAAACTTTTTTCCATAGGACAAAAAATTATTTTATTGTATATGCTTAACTGGGTTAGCTAGAGTTAGGTTATCCTTTTGTTTTTGCAAGTCCATTCACTTAAAATTAATTTAAAACTACATGCCCATCTTAAAGTGACCATACATGTATTAATTTGTGGTTGATCAAGGTACAAACAACTGCAAACAAGTGATTTATCACTGATCGGAAACACAATCTATTAACTAAAACTGTAAATGAGCTATTTAAAATGATAATTTAACCAATTTGAATTATGATCAGTTCTCCAACACACACAGATATTTGTTCATTTGATCAAAAGCAAACAACAAAATTTCACCATTGACCAATCAACTTGGAAGAATGGAAATCATTTGAAAACTCAGTAAACCAATGTAGTGTAGGTCTTTGGCTTGCTATTTCATTCAATTCGATCAGTTTATTGCAATAAAAGATCAATTGAATGATTATGTTGATGGATGTGTGGCCTCCATAAGAATATTGCCTGGACATGCCCTTTTGTTGAATTTACCATTCATATGTATTGTCCAAAATGTCAGTTCAGAAGTTTAGTAATAATATGTGGGAAGTATTACTTAAGTAATGTAAGAGCCCAGTTCTCTATCAGGCATATATCGGTAACACTTTGATAAATAAGCTCAAATTTCTCTTGAAGATCCATGAATAGAGATGTGTCTGATTTAGCATTCCTTGGTGCTACTGACCCTTTACATTATTATCTGTCCATGTTTTATACATTTGAAAAGGTCTTATAAAAAAGGGAATTAAAAAGAAGCACTAATATTCAGCAATGTGGCACAATTTAGCAGAACATACAGTTCTTATTGAAATGTATTATAAGGAAGAATACAAAGATGAAAGTCCACAAACGTTCTTACAATTCAGGTGTTTAAAGTACAATAGACTACCATGAATGTAGCACAGATAAGATAGAGAACAAAGCATTTCAAAAGAGGTCAAGTTTATCATTATCTATAATGACAGGAGGAGACACATACAAGATATACTGAATAGGCACTGGTGTACAATATGCTAGATAATAACCTTGCATTCTATGCTATTCCAAACAATTCTACAGCATTTTAAATGTGCTTCAAAAGACATTTTGGCTCCTACAGTTAACTGTTGCACAGAATTGTGCTTTTTCTTAAAACAACACCCAAGACTGTAAAATGTAATGCTATTTTACTACTGAAGGCGATGTACCCTTAGAGCTGATATATAGCCAGCCTCCAAAAAGTTATATTTATATTTCTTTTGGCAAATTATGCCGTGAAATGTATTTATTACCTGTTATTTCCCAGCATTTGTGTTTTTTTCAAAATGAGTTTCCCTTTATTGACATTCCATGCATTGGAAGATCTGTGGTCACTGTGCAGTGGTCACTGTATGCATACTCCTGTAAGATTGAATAATATATTCAGTGACACTAAATTCACAGAGCATTCAGTGGGCAAAACCTGTTCTCTTGAATCTCTCTGCTGCCAGACAACTTGACATTAGCTAATTATGTAATAGAAAATTGAAGCAAGTAAAAGTTAACTAACTAATATAAATGGGAAACCAAAACATATGGCAAAAAACAGTCTATCTGGATTAAATGGCATTTTCTAGATGGCTTTAAGAGTAGAAACATGCAAGTTATATTTATTTCTGTACCCCTATTGAATTCCACAATTACCTGATATTACCAATACCATTACCATGACTGCTTGTAGTCTTTGGTGAACTTTACATTTGAAACCTTGCTTCCACCATTGCTTTACATTTGACCTTGTCTTTGGCGTTGTCTTTTGCCAGATTAGTATTCTGTTTATTGTCATCGCTGCCTGTAATATCCAGAATGTTATCCATACACAACGTTCTTCTACTACCTTCCCCTTGCAAGCTAAAAATTTAATTTGCCTTTAGTAAATCAACCCCATTGTGAGGGAAAACATTTCTACACCATATCTGATAATGGACCAGACTTGAATTTGTAGCATAAGGATTAATTTACTAAAGATAAATAGGCTATTCACTTTGCAAGGGAATTTGCACTTGGCAGTGAACATTTCTCTTAGCTTGCCAAGTGTGGTGAAATTTCACTTTGCAAAAAATACCATATCACATGCAGGGAAAATAAAAAAAACAGTAATTTGCTTGCGCATGATTGGGGAATAGAAATTGATAGAAATAGAGCTTCACTTTATTCACTAAATAAGGAGGAAGCTTTCCCTGCAAAGTGCAAATTCCCTTGCAAAGTGAAGAGCCTATTTGCCTTCAATAAATCAACTCCTTTGTTTGCCTTCAATATTTGCCTTCAATAAATCAACTCTTTTGTGTCTCCATACACTTTGTTTGGCCTTGTACATTCCAGCTATGATAAAAACATCATTTTCAGATTTTTATAAATTCATAGTAGTGCTACTGCTAAATGGCCCTTGTGATCCTTGTTTAAAAACTGTTTGAAGAAAAAGATGACTGGCTTGTTACTCGTAAAAGAAATTCTTGTTGGTAACAGAAGGGTCAAATATTTATACTGACTTAACCTGACACGCATCAGATGCCAAATCTTGAAGCTTAGTATGCGATTCCCTTTAAAAGTAAGTAACCGAGGTAAGTAAAACACCTCTGGAGAAGCCTAAAAGAAAAATAGAACAATGGCCAAACCTTTTTTGGCCATAGTTCTCTTTAGGGTCACAGGAGGACATTTGCTAATGTACTCTTGCAACTCAAAACTCAGCATATAATGGACTAATGCCCACTATATACTGACAGCGCAGAGCCACACTGCAGCCGGGAAATATCCTAACAATATTGTTAGCAGTCCAAAAAATGGCTGAAATACAAACTTGACAATGTGGTTCGATAAAAAGACCCATTAGCATTCACAGAATCAGCTATGAGAAAGAACCTGGGGAATAGAAAGGGGAGGGCCTGGACCAGAGGAAGTGGAAAAACTATGCCAGTGAGAATAGGGATGGGCTCAGTGTTCAAGTCAAATATTTATAGTGTGGGGCTGGGACTTAGCTATGAGCCATGATTGGGCAAAGTCATCATGACTTTGCCCAATCATGGCTCTTACCGTGCACTGTGCTGTTATTGGGCAAAGTTTTGCAGCTGACCTGTGGTCAGGTACATTGCTTTACCAAATCAGGGCTCAGGGCGGGTGAATAGCGACGCAAGCATTGCTAGTTCATGTGTTTGGCGAACTAGCACACACAAACTATAAGGGTGTTTGATGGGCTATTCGGCACACCACTGTAAGAGCCAATAATAGTAATAACCCATCACCCGGCTTCCTAATTGGAAAGGAAGCTGACTCCATGCTCCCTCCACACTGCCGGTCAGAGGGAGATCTCCCTCTGACCAGAAGTTATGGTATTGGAGGTAAGTATCAGAGCCTTTGTGCAAGTACGAGTACGCGCCCAAATACTCGGAATCAGCACAGATACCGATGCTAGTATCAGTATCGGTGCATCCCTAGTGAGCAGAGAGTAAAGGGGAGGGGTTGGACCAGAGAGAGAGGCAAAACAGCATCTATTTCTGGGTATGGTGCTCTAATCTGTATTTCTTTCCTTCCTTCATAAAAGAGAAAAAATAGATTTTTTCGATCGGGTACACCCTAACTATGAGTGTAATATGAAACATGCTTAGTAAGGTAAACTAAACCTTTAAAAAAAACATGGCTGCCATGCAACCTTGAGAAGGAAGAAAAGGGTGCATTAGCAGCCCTAAAAATGGCTGATATGCATCCTTAAGGAGAAGGAAAAGGGTAAGGAACTTTCTATCAGATTATATAGAAGGGATTGCACCACAAAGAACTTTGCCTAATCATAGAGGCAAACTAAAAATAAACTTATAATTAAATATGAAAAAATAAATAAAAGCAAACACATAAAAAAATAAGCAAACAAAAAAAGGTTATTGAGAATTTCCCACTCTCGGTCAAGGAACTTTCCACAATATTATATGGGTGGGGTTGTAGTGCAAAGAGCTTGGAAAAAAGTAGTGCCCAGACCACTGGATTTGAGGGTGGTTTTATTGTATTTTTTATTGCAGCTCCTGAGGCCTGCTGCTATCTGGAGCTAGGGGTGGAGTAGTGGTCTGCCAGAGCACCAGAGAATCCTCCGGTACTCGGGCCCCCAGTATGTAGGGCAAAACTGTCAATCAAACCAATAAGTGGGAGCCCCCAACACATCAGTTTTAATGATGTTCTGACTTTACAAATATAGAAACACACACGGTAATAGGCAGCTTGCTAGGCTATCAACTACATAGGGGTCTATTCACAAAGCTGCCGAAGGATCTGGCCGTAGCTTCGGCCGATCCTTCGGCTAGCTTCGGCCCCAGGACCCCTTCGGTTCAGGAGAACCGAGGGGGTGCTGTACGGGCTATTCACAATCGGTCATTCACTCGGCTGCCCTCGGCAGCTTTGTGAATAGACCCCATAGTCTTGCCTGCCCCTCTGTGACTGTGGCCTGCCACCTCCCTGATGCTCCTGAAATGGTCCATGCTAACACACCATGGCTTGGCTGTAATTGACAGCTTCTTAGGCTGTAATTTACAGATCCTAGGATACTCACATACCTGACATCAATAAGATCTTCCAGCGGACTGTGCTATAGAAGCCTATGTGCACTCACATCTGCCTGCCTGCCAATATGGGTCTGATCTGAAGTGTGAAGGGACATGATTTGGAGTTGATCTGAGGTGTGAAGGTGCAAAAATTGGGGCTGATCTGAAGTCTAAAGGTGCATGAATTAGGACAGTTCTGAGGTCTAACGGTGCATGAATTACGAAGTCGGGGCTGATCTGAATGAATTTAACATATCATTATTAGTACAACTATAAGTGCAAAAACAAATACAACTATACAACTATGGCAAGCTATTGTTCACTGCCATACTGAGTGTCTAATGGTTGTAAATTGATACTTAATGTACTTAATGTGAAAAAGATTGCTAACATATAATCTATTCTCTTCTGCACCCCTAGCTTCAGACTGCAAATTCAGCCAGGTATAAAAGCTCAAGAAGCACAGGGGTTGCAACACAAAGAGCTAATTTATTCCTCAAACTTGGAAACATCAGTTACTTAATACGTTTGAGCAGTAAATTAGCTCCTTGCGATGCAGGGGTGTGATCTGCACAGAGATAATAGTGGATTGGACTAAGCTAAGGGCACCTATACATTTAAACACGTGTCAGTATTCACACCGACACTGATCTGAGGTTTGATTATGGCTTTATTTATATATATTTCTATATGTGTATGCTGCAGGGGGTTTGATCTGAGGTCTGAATTCAACATTTTATTTATATTTCCTAAATTATATGGTGGCAATGATTACACAGTATCTTTGTGGGTACAATGACAGACTCAGACAATGAGCGACACACTCATTGTCTGAGTCGGCCCCTCTCAGCAGCAGAATTATGTAGTCACTGTACAATATTTGTTGCAATCATCACTAAATATTACACTGTAATGCTTATTTTATGATAAAACCGACCTCCCTCTTATATTGCAGCCTAATCAAGCTGTTTACATACTGTCCAGCCACTGTACAACATTTGTGGCTATTGTCTCTCAAATAATATATTATAATTTCTATTAGAAGCTAAAACCTGCCTTGGGAGTTTGTGAAATTTGGATTGTGGTTTTGAAGGGCAGTGTGGTACTGCAAAAAACAAACTCACAATCTATATTATTTAATTGTTGTGCCACTGGCCAATTTCTACAAAGCCAAGAGCATTAGCTTTCCTCAGCTTTTATACATGTTGTGGCTGCTACTTCCAATATTGAATTCAGACCTATTACCACTGGATCAGGTAACTCAGCAAAAGCTAACTTAAAAAGCTTTTTTTTCAGTTTGGAAAATATTTTAATGGGAGGCTGTATCTGTATTTAGGTCAAGCTTAAAAGTTAACTAATTCAATAAACATCCAAAATATGTGGTACCAGAAGACAGTGTAACTGCCTGTGAATATTTCACTGTTCTGTAAGACCATATACAGCTTAAAGGCATCTCCCAAGCATGTACTTCAAAAGATTAGTGTTTTTTCCCATTTTGCACAAGCGTTCATCCCTAGTATGAGGTAATGATATAGTCACCTCCAGTTGCAAATTGAAATGTTACCAAAGTTGAATCTTACAAAATAAATTATAAAGATCCTGTTCTAAAAATAATGAGGGGAATTTATCAAAACTGGAGCAGACAAAATCTGGAGCAGCTGTACATAGCAGCCAATCAGCTTCTCACTTTAATTTTCAAATCTTAACTGAACAAACTGAAGAGAGAAGCTTATTGATTACTACAGGCAACTTCTGCAAATTCTATCTGCTCCAGTTTTTATAAAATGCCCCTCTGTGTTTATCTTACTTTTGGGACAAACAAAAAACTGTATGTGTGTGTGTATATATATATATATATATATATATATCTCAAAAGTAGAGTTATTCTTTATTTTTGGATGGTAATACATAATAAAAAGGCAAGAAGATCAATATATAATAGTCAAAGCAGCAACAAACTTACAGCAACTCAAAATAAGAACAAAAAAATTGCCATGCCTTCAAACTGTTAAATTAATGTAATCCCAGTATTCCAGTATACTAACTTAAATACTAGTTAGATCACACCACAAAAAGAAAAAGAAAATAGGAAAAAGTGAAAATTGAAATGGCATTCAATTATCCCAATTTGGTAGCAATCTTCCTATTGTGATGAGATAGGAAAGTGGCACAGAATGCATTAAATTCAAAGAAAAAAGCTAAATGTTGTAATTGCACATCTTATGTGACAGCAGGGAAAAGGCAAAAAAAGAAGATTTTGATAAAATATCACTCTTGTCTAAACCCATTTTAGTTTAATTTAGTGTTCTGTTTTTGAAGGTCATTATTGTGATGCAGAGCAGAATTCTCAATTTTTATACATGGTATTGTAAAAGCATATGTTTTTACAAAGACTTTTGTGATGCTTAAGTAGAAACTTCACTCCCCCTTCTTTTTCAGTCCGAATTCACCTTTTTCGCTGGGTTATCCCCAATAAGCATGCTCACATGCACAGTGAAACCACCATTGTTCTAAGGTAATCTGTGCCCTGCTGCTGCACACCTATTCCCACGCCACCATCTCCTACTCTTATTGTGAGCCTGATCTCTCTTCCTGGTTCTTGCAGCTGGCTGGCTGAGGGAGCATGTGCATGTTCTGTTGATTGCCCCAAAGCCTCCTGGCGTGCATGGTGTGAGTATTCCCCAGGATACTGCAGGCAGCTGTAGCTATGTCAGTCTAGCCTAGGCAAGAAATACGGTAATGTGGGGCCTCTTTAAAAAAAACAGGTATTTAAAGAAGAACTATTGGCAGAATTATTCTTAACCCTTTAAGTAGGGCTACTCCTGCACTGCAAAGGTGCATTCTTCCTCTCCCTCTCTCCCCCTCCGCTTTGGCAGTCTATGTTCTTGTGAGTAATCACATCCTATATAGAGTATAGAATGTGAGGACACTGAGGGAGCCTTCCATGGCTGGAGCGGACTAGGAGAGAGGCTATGGGGATCAGTCTAATAGCCAGCCGGCTGCAAGGTTCAGGTTAGTATATTGTTTTTATTTTCATCCCTAGTCCCACTGCAAGAGTAAAGTATAATTCAGCTCAGAGTTCCTAAACCAACACACACCTATAGAGACACACACGGGTCTTACAGCAGAGATAGGTCAAAGCACCAGGGCTTCATTGTCAATGTTTCAGTGGAGCTCAATCCATGATTCTCTCTCTCTCTCTCTCTGGTTTAACACCTTAAATAGTATTCCTCCATATATATAAA